>NC_053493.1:23484833-23659833 GCF_905171775.1 Rana temporaria
ATTACAGGATATAGGGAAGCCAAGGCTGTATTAGAATAAAACTCAACTTTTTATATCTTAATCCAGTTTTTCTCAAACTTCTTATCCCAGAGAAGAACCCCAGAGATATATAGGTAGATTCACAAAGAGTTAGGCCGGCTTATCTACAGATAGTCCGACCTAACTCTGAATCTAAGCCGACCTATGTTTAAGTGTATTCTCTAACAGAGACACACTTAAACATATCTAAGATAGGCTGGCTTGCGCCGTTCTATCTTAGATTGCAATGTTTCTTTTGGCCGCTAGATGGCGCTTCCACTGCGGCCGGCGTAGATTATTTAAATGATGGGATACGCCGATTCACGACCGAACGCAAACGTACGCCAGGCCTACGCCGCCGAATTACGTCGTTTCCGTAAGGGATAGGCCGCCTAAAGTTAGAGCTATGCTCTAGTGGCCTAGCCAATGTTAAGTATGGCCGCCGTTCCCGCCGCAAATTTCGAAATGTTAACGTCGTTTGCGTAAGTCGTCCGCGAATCGGGAGTTACGTCGTTTACGTCCGCGTCTAAATCAATAGGCCCGCACGGCCTACTTAGCTGCAATGCGCACTGGGAAATGTAGTCGCCCGGCGCATGCGCAGTGTCAAAAAACGTCAAAAAACTTGAGGTCAAGCCTCATTTCCATACAACACGCCCCCCTCCAAGTCATTGTCCGGCCGCCATGGGAGAGACCTGTCAAAGTGGGCCAGTCTGGATGAAGTCCAGGGCCAAATTTCTGTCCCTGTCCAGCCCTGGGCATAGTGAGGCATGGGCACAGTGAGGCATGGGCATAGTGAGGCATGGGCACAGTGAGGCATGGGAACAGTGAGGCATGGGCACAGTGAGGCATGCAGATGGACACCCTAAGCTTATACTTGAGTCAATACGTTTTCTCATTTTTTTGTGGTAAAATTAGGTGCCTCGCCTTATATTCGGGTCGGCTTATACTCGAGTATATACGGTAATGTACAATGTGCGTGTTTCTGTAATATAATTGTGTCAAACACCTTCGTTATAGCGCCGCTCTGCACTTCTGTGACCCACCGGAGCTCTCTTCCCCGCATTTATATTACAGAAACACACACATTGTACATCATGTACTACTGTAATAGAACGGGTTATAGGATTTTACAAGCATTTTAAACTAGGCCTTATTTTCAGGGTAGGGCTTATCTTGCAGCCCTCCTTGAAAATAACGCTAGGTCTTATTTTCGGGGTAGGTCTTATTTTCAGGGAAACACTGTAGTCAGAATATCATCCTTACAAATGGCATAACATTAATGTCATGCCGCTGACTCTGCCAAGACCTGGAACGAGACAGAAACCATCAAACGGGAGATCAATTAGCCACATCTCAAGGAACCCAGAGCAACCTCTGGAAGAACCCTATGGTTCCACAGAGGTCTAGTTGAGACTATCTGGTCTATGATGTGATATGAAGGAGCTCGGGACGGCATTTTTTATTCATGACAAAACAGAGGTCTCTTTTTTTTCTTTTATTACTCAAAACATATTATTTGGCTATATGTGTTAGTCATTTATGAGAAGTGTGATTTACTTTTTATAACATTTCCTCATTCCGTAGTCCTTCATCCACCTCTGTGCTGTGAATGGGTAAAGTTGTAACTGATCTCTCAATATTGTCTCACCCAACAGATGAATCACTGTGGCACCCAGGCCCCTGTGTGGTTGTCACTACGGGAGTCAGAGTCCCTTCCTCCACCTGGGGATATGCGCCAGCTGACAGCCTGTGCCACCTGGCAGTTCTTCTTTAGCAGCACCAAGGACTGTTGTTTGTTCCGCATCCCGGTGACTGTCAGGAACTGCGGCGACTTCTATGTATACCTGTTGCAGCCAACTCAGGGATGTATGGGCTACTGTGCTGAAGGTAAGCAGAAGGTTCAGTATATAAAACATGTCAAGTGATAAAAGGTTGACAACGCGTTTCAGGGACTCACAATTCCCCCTTCATCAGAGCTTGTGTGCTGTCAGTCATTTGAGTATACTTGAACGTGTGGCAACGCGTTTCAGGGACTCACAATTCCCCCTTCATCAGAGCTTGTGTGCTGTCAGTCATTTGAGTATACTTGAACGTGTGGCAACGCGTTTCAGGGACTCACAATTCCCCCTTCATCAGAGCTTGTGTGCTGTCAGTCATTTGAGTATACTTGAACGTGAAAAGAATAAAGTGAAGGTTAGAGAGTAGGGATGAGTTCAGGCATGTGCAGATCCTAGTCCGAACCCACCTGAGCTTACCTATCAGAAACCCATAGGTGTGCGCAGCCTATTGCATTAGGGTGTGCACCCCAAAGCTCAAATATATTTGCATGTGTCTGCATGTGCATATACAGTATACTCATGGTGTCAGCAGAGCAGTGGACAGTGTCAGAAGTTTTTTTTTAATTATATTTTTTTATTTTAGGAGCCACATTAGGGACTTTGGTGAAATATCAGGGGTCTATTTCTGTGCGTTACTGCACGTTTAACGCAGTATATTTCTGTGCGTTACTGCACGTTTAATGCAGTAAATTTCTGTGCGTTACTGCATGTTCAACGCAGTATATTTCTGTGCATTACTGCATGTTTAACGCAGTATATTCCAGTGCGTTACTGCACGTTTAATGCAGTATATTTCTGTTCATTACTGCATGTTTAATGCAGTATATTTCTGTGCATTCCTGCATGTTTAACGTTGTATATTTCAGTGTGTTATGTGCCATTTAATCCTGTATTTTTCTGTGCATTAGTGCACATTTAACACCGTATATTTTGGTGCAATCTGTGCCACACAGGATGATTAGGGTGTGCCCAGGCACACCTGGCACACCCTGTGCGCACGCCTATGCAGAAACCCATCACTGCTCACCACTTTACATTAGTCAAAAAATGGAAAAACGCATGTAATGAGAGTCTGGAGCCGCGCACCCTAAGGCCCCATACACACGAGAGGATCGATCCGCTGAAATTGATCCGCGGATCGGTTTCAGCGGATAGATCCGCTGGTGTGTACGATCCAGCGGATATTTATCCGCGGATATATTTCGGGCCGACCGATTTCCAGCGGATAAAAATTTCTTAGCATGCTAAGAAATCTATCCGCTGGAATCGGCTCCAGCGGATCGATCCGGTGGTCTGTACAGACTCACCGGATCGATCCGTCCGAACCCATCCCTCGCATGCGTCGTAATGATTCGACGCATGCGTGGATATCCTTATATGACAGCGTCGCGCACGTCGCCGTGTCATCATCGCGGCGACGGTGCGACACGTCACCGCGGACGGAATTCCGCGGGGATTTTGATCTCCTGGTTAGTACAACCAGGAGATCAAAATCCGCCAGAGGATTTATCCGCGGATACGGTCCGGAGGACCGTTTCCGCGGATAAATCCTCTCGTGTGTACCTGGCATTAGGAATATGCAAAAAAAAATGGGAATGTTCCCCAGGGTTTTTTTTTTTTTTTTGCGACATGGTGTATAGGTCAAAGGAGATAAAGATATAATAAAATCAAATATTTTCTTTTATTATACAATGGATAAAGACACAAATTAATTGAATTCTTAAAAATTGTGAACTCTGGTTACAAACAGTTTAAGAAATGTACCATCAATAATGAAAAATGGTCAACAATACAGTACATTGTATGCAATTATTAAATTGACATCCAGATGAGTACCCCGACGGGTTTCGACCAATACTGTCACAGTCTTCTTCAGGGAGATTTGTACTCTGGTGAAATATATCAGAAACATATTATAATTCTGACACTCTAACAAAATACTGACATCTGTTATACATATAATATAAATATATTTACCGCTCAAAAAATGAGATGACGCATAACCAGAGATTGTAGATAAAATATATAATGATCTGGGGATCTTCATGTAGCATCCCCCACCCCTCCAAGCAGGAACCAACCAGAAAGGGCTTGCAAGGAGTCACACATATGGACCTTCAAATGGGGAAGGGATGGAGGACACCTGTGATATAACTCAATAAGTAATTTAATGAGGGTAGTGTGGGATAATAGTATACTATAACAGCATTTTTATGGCACCAGGTGGACTTATCCCCACCCGCATGCTTGGGTCTATTTTAGTATTAAAGTTTTTTTTTTTGTTTTTTTTATGTCACAATGTAGAGAATAATCTTTCCTATCATCTGTGCCCAGTCTTGCCACACAGAGTTAATCCAGCTCTGAGCAATCCTCTTTTTATTGTTCAGGGAAATAAAACAGACTTCCAGATAAAAACCAAAGTCCTTGCTTGAGTGACAGGTTATTTACATATCTCGTGCACTGCTTGCAGACATACACAGCTTCTGTAATAAGTGCTCAATTCACATCCCCCTCCCCTCTTCCCTCCAGATCTATGTATATTCTGATGGCTGTTGCATTTTCTCATGGCACTGAACTGTCACTCACCCCATATTTTGAAAACATTTAATCAAAACACAGGGGAGGGGATGTGAATTGTGCACTTTTTTTCAGAAGCAAGGACTTTGGTTTTTATCTGGAAGTCTGTTTTATTTCACTGAACAATAAAAGAGGATTGCTGAGAGCTGGATTAACTCTGTGTGGCAAGACTGGGCACAGATGATAGGAAATCTTATTCTCTACATTGTGACATCAAACATTTTTTTTTGGGGTTTACATCCACTTTAACTTCAACATGTGTAGAAACACAATGGGGTATGTTATGTTATATTTTTGTTACTATATCGAAATACATTAGTAGGCAAGCATTGCCAGCCCACAGCAGCATATACCTGTGTATAAGGGGCAGTGATCAGTGATGGCTTTCTGTTGGGATAGCTCAGGCTGGTCCGAACACACCTCAGCTTATCCCTACTCTCCCTACGAGGTTCCTGAATCAGGAGCACTCGTTACACCGGAGCAAGTAAGCAATTGCGCCGTGTAACTTATGGTTACACGGGCGCAATTGCTTCTTGAATCTGGGCCAATGTCTGCACGGTAGACAGACAGAATAGTGTAATGATTCTGTTAAAAAACGAGTAAATACCTATTAAATTCCTTCATCTGTATCACCTCCGGCGTTCTAGTTTTCTATTCTCTCATTCACTTCCTGGTTTGCAGCGCTCGTTCATGTAAGAACTACATTTCCCAGTATGAATTGCGGCACCCCCAATTCACACCTCCTTGAGGTCTCTAACATGTAGAGAGCGTCCTGCCACACAGATGTAGTTCCCAGGAGGGGGCGAGCACGTCACTGACCACCGCAGTAAAGCCTCCCGTGACGGTGGTCAGTAACAATCAGACAAGCAGGAAGTGAACAGAACAGAGAAGAAATAGAGCGACTTCTGAGCAAAAACGAACAATGAGGAAGTGAAAAGAGGAATGTCTGCAGGTAAAGGATGCTTATTATGAAAAAAAAAATGTTTCCTTTACAATCCCTTTAATCTTTTCATGGCCGAGTATACTTAAATATCTGCCAGCGCACAAGCTCTCATAAAGGGGGCATTGGGAGGCCACGAAATGCGTTGGTAATATTTCCAGACAAGATAGATAAACGTTTGCTGGTCTTGATACTAACCTGGCGTGCTTTCATACTTTTTTGTACACTAATGTAATACTATGCGGCTCGCTTCTTCAATGAGGCTAGGTGCAATGTTCATAGTGCAGCCACTTGAGAATTCCTCTCATAGACGTGTGCAGGGGGTGTGCCGGGCATGCCTTGGCACACCCTAATCACACCCTAATGTGGTGCCAACTCCCCCTACTGCCAACGTTTCCCCCTTCTCTCCTCTTGGCTCTCCTGGGGGATGTTTCAGGACGTAAAGCTGTTAGGTAGATTCAGGTACATAGGATTAACTTTAGGGCGGCGTAGCCTAGCCTGTTTAGGCTACACCGCCGTAAATTAGCTAGGCTAGTAGTGATTTTCAATCTACTTACCTGCTAATCTACGGCGGCGTAGCCTCAAACGAGCGGGCGTAGGCGCCTAATTCAAATGACTTGGAGGGGGGCGTGTTGTATGGAAATGAGGCTTGACCTCACGTTTTTTGACCTTTGTTTACACTGCGCATGCGCCGGGCGCCTACATTTCCCAGGGCGCATTGCGGCTAAGTACGCTGTACGGGCTTATTGATTTCGACGTGGACGTAAACGACGTAACTCCCGATTCGCGGACGACTTACGCAAACGACGTAAAAATTCGTACCTCGCGGCGGGCACGGACCGGCCATACTTTAACATTGTTATTCCCCCCACCTCCTCATAGGTGGAATAACTTTAGGCCGCCTAAGGCCCTTACGGAAACGACGTAATTCGACTGCGGCGGCCTGGCGTACGTTCGGGACTCGGCGTAAAAGCTCATTTACATAATCTACGCCGGCCGCAATGGAAGCGCCACCTAGCCGGCCATCCGAAAAAATTGCAAGCCTAGATAGAACGGCGCAAGCCGGCCTATCTTTAGATATTGTATAGCGTAACTCTGTTTGAGCATACACTTAAACATACGGCGGCGTAGATTCGGAGTTAGGTCGGCGTATCTACTGATAAGCCGGCCTAACTCTTTTTGAATCTACCTAAGTGAACACACTCACTCACTGTGTTCTTTCATAAACTACATAGTATCAGATGGAGGGTAGGAGCTGTAAGAGGCAGGAATTGTCTCTTCCAAGAAGTGGTCAGATTCTTAAACCGGGAGTTCACCCATTTCTAAAAAAAATGTTTTTCTTCCCCTAGATTCCTGCTCGTTCGGTCTAGGGGAATCGGCTATTTGTATTAAAATAGGTGCAGTACTTACCCGTTTTCGAGCTGCATCTTCTTCCGTCGCTTCCGGGTATGGTCTTCGGGAGCGGGCGTTCCTTCTTGATTGAGCAGCTTATCCGAGAGGCTTCCGACGGTCGCAACCATCGCGGTCACTCGTAGCCGAAAGAAGCCGAACGTCGGTGCGGCTCTATACTGCGCCTGCGCACCGACGTTCGGCTTCTTTCGGAAAATCGTGACGCGATGGATGCGACCGTCGGAAGCCTCTCCGGAAACCTGTCAATCAAGAAGGAACGCCCAATCCCGAACGCCCACTACCCGGAAGCGACGGAGAGGATGCGTCTCGTAAACGGGTAAGTACTGCACATATTTTTTAATAAATAGCCGATTCCCCCTAGTAATAACGAGCAGGAATCTAAGGGGGAAAAGTGCCCTCTAAGGGTGAACCCCCGCTTTAAGGAGTTACAGGAGTCACAACATGGGAAACATGCAAGTGCTTATTATCCTCTGCAGCATCAAGATATTCATCTAAACCAGGGGTGTATAAAAAACTGTGTGGGTCATATAGGCGATATGGTTGCCCTCAAAGGGTGGTTGTACTGTATCTGTAAGACTAGATGTCAGACTTGATGCTACAAGCAGAAATTGTAGGGTCAGGAGGAGACCAGAAGAGGGCTGGAGTCAGCTGAATGCCTGATACAGGGTAGGCGGAGATGAATGCTGTGGCTGCACAGAGAGGCACCAGGATCTGGCAGAGGAGTTCTGTCCTTCTCTCCTGATGCCAACTGCTGAGAACAGGTGAGGGTGGAGACAAGGGGGTGACACATCCGCAGGAGAGGTGCAAGGGCCACATGAAATGGCATGGGTGCTGCATTGGGCTTGCGGGCCCTGTGTTTGACACATGATCTAAACATTGAGATCTGGTGACAGGGTATCCTTAAAGCGGAGTTCCACCCAAAAATGGAACTTCTGCTTTTCGGAATCCTCCCCACCCCCTCCGGTGTCACATTTGGCACCTTTCAGGGGGGAGGAGGGAGCAGATACCTGTGTACCAGATATTTGCTCCCAGTTCCGGGTATAGGCGGCCGTGGTGACCTACGCCACGTCAGGCAAGTTCTCCGTCCCCCTGCTGTCTTCTGGGAGACACACAGGTCCCGGAAGACAGCAGGGACCAGTGGGATCGCGCTGCGTGACTCGCGCATGCTCAGTAGGTAACCAGGAAGTGAAGCCGCAAGGCTTCACTTCCTGATTCCCTTACTGAAGATGGCGGCGGCAGCACCCGAGGGACAGATCGGCTTTGTGTGCTGACATCACGGGCACCCTGGACAGGTAAGTGTCAATATATTAAAAGTCAGCAGCTGCAGTATTTGTAGCTGCTGACTTGATTTTTTTTTTTTTTTTGGCGGAACTCCGCTTTAATTGTGATGTTACCTTTATTGTAAACACTACCCCCGACTGTGCTATTGAAGACAATGCACCAACTGCTACTTACACCAAGCGTCTATGGGATTGCATGATCCACCAATGACAAAGCTACATAGAAAGCTCAGGGGCCAGATTCACGTACGAGCGCGTAACTTTGTGCGGGCGTAGCGTATCCCATTTACGCTACGCCTCTGCAACTTGGACGGGCAAGTGCAGTATTCACAAAGCACTTGCTCCGTAAGTTGCGGCAGGGTAGCGTAAATGGGCCGTGGATAAGCCGCCTAATTCAATTTGGAAGAGGGTGGCGTGTTGTATGTAAATCAATCCGTGACCCCACGTAAATGACGCGCCTAACGAACGGCGCATGCACGCGCATGCTCAGTATCACGTCGAATTTACCGCCCTAAGATACGCCAGGCCCAATGCTTGTGACGTGAACGTAACCTACGCACAGCCCCATTCACGTACGACTTACGTAAACAACGTAAAAAGATACGCTTGCCGACGTCCATACTTTGCATTACCTACGCCTCAGGGGGTAACTTTACCGCCGGACGTAAGCCTTACCGTAAACGGCGTAGCGGTCGCAAGTACGTTCGTGAATCGGCGTATACTACCTAATTTACATTATTTGATGCGTAATCTACGGAAGCGCCCCCTTGCGGCCCAGCGTAAATATTGCACCCCAAGATACAACGGCGTAGGAGACTTACGCCGCACGTAATCTTGGCCAATCTTTGCGGAAACTGATTCTAAGAATCAGGCGCGCATAGATACGACGGCTCACTTCGGACTTACGACGGCGTACATGGAGATACGCCGTCGTAAGTCCGCTGTGAATCTGGCCCCCAAGAGTTGTCCTCATAGCAAAATTGTATAATGCGATGAAGTGAGTTTAATTATCACTTTACTGACATGGGTTTTTATGTTTCAGGGGTTTCAGAGTCTCAGTCACAATGTGAAGATGGTGAAATAGAAGTCAATGGTGTCTGCACAAGTAAGTGCAATTCATTTTCATAACACAGTTGGTATTTTGCTGTACAGGTGCATCTAAAACAATTGGAAGTTAATTTATTTCAGTAAATCCATTCAAAAAGTGAAACTCATATATTATATAGATTGATTACACACAGAGTGATATATTTCAAGAATTTCTTTCTTTTAACTGGTTGCCGACCAGCCGCCGCAGTTCTACGTTGGCAGGTCGGCTCTCCTGTGCGAGCGCCCGTAGCTCTACGTCGACAGGGGAAGAGTACAATGTATGAACAGCGATCAGTCATTTCCCCTAGTGAGTCCACCCCCCCTTACAGTTAGAACACACCCAGGGAACATACTTAACCCCTTCCCCGCCCCCTAGTGTTAACTCCTTCCCTGCCAGTGTCATTTTTATAGTAATCAATGCATTTTTATAGCACTGATCGTTATAAAAATGCCAATGGTCCCAAAAATGTGCCAGAAGTGTCCGAAGTGTCCGCCATAATGTCGCAGTATTGAAAAAAAAATCGCTGATCGCCGCCATTACTAGTAAAAAAAAAATATTAATAAAAATGCCATAAAACTACCCCCTTTTTTGTAAACGCTATAACTTTTGCGCAAACCAATCAATAAACGCTTATTGCGTGTTTTTTTTTACACAAAATATGTAGAAGAATACGTATCGTCCTAAACTGAGGAAAAAAAATTATTTTTTTATATATTTTTGGGGGATATTTATTATAGCAAAAATTGTCGCTCTATTTTTGTTTATAGCACAAAAACTAAAAACCGCAGAGGTGGTCAAGTACCACCAAAAGAAAGCTCTATTTGTGGGGAAAAAAAGGACGCCGATGTTGTTTGGGAGCCACGTCACACAACCGCGCAATTGTCAGTTAAAGCGACGCAGTGCCGAAACGCAAAAAGTTCTCTGGTCTTTGACCAGCAAAATTGTTCGGGGGTTAAGTGGTTAATGTTGATGATTATGGCTTACAGCGAGTGACAACCCAAAATTCAGTATCTCATACATTTTTTATATTACATAAAACCAATAAAAAAAGGATTTTTAATACAGAAATGATGGATTACTGAAAAGTATGTACAGTATTGTAAACTGTAATAATCTCATGTGCTTATGAATCTAGTATATAGATAGGTGGTGCGACCAACTCTTTAAATTTAAAACAATGCCTGCAGTCTTGCAGCCCACCTTCTTTCTTTTTTGTTTATGTACAGTATAGTATGCACTCAATACTGGTCAGGGCTACTTTGCAAGAATGCTGCCTTCAATGCGGTGTGGCATGGAGGAGATCAGCCTGTGGCACTGCTGAGGTGTTATGGAAGCCCAGGTTGCTTTGATAGTGGCCTTCAGCTCGTTTGCATTGTTGGGTCTAATGTCTCTCATCTTCCTCTTGATGATACCCCACAGATTCTCTATGGGGTTTAGGTCAGGCGAGTTTGGTGGCCAATCAAGCACAGAGATGCAGTGCCTTGAAAAAGATTCAAACACTGTATCATGATCATTAAACCAGGTATTGGTACTTTTGGCAGTGTGGGCAGGTGCCAAGTTCTGCTGGAAACTGAAATTAGCATCTCCGTAAAGCTGGTCAGCAGAGGGAAGCATGAAGTGCTCTAGAATTTCCCGGTAGAGGGGTGCGCTTACTTTGGACTTGATAAAACACAGTGGAATGACAACACCAGCAGATGAAATGGCTCCCCAAATCATCATTGACTGTGGAAACTTCACACTGGACTTCATGCAACTTGGATTCTGTGCCTCTCCACTCTTCCTCCAGACTCTGGGACCGCAATTTCCAAATGAAATGCTCAATTTACTTTCATCCAAAAAGAGGACTTTGGGCCACTGAGCAACAGTCCAGTCTTTTTTCTCCTTGGCCCAGGTAAGACACTTCTGACGCTGTCTCTGGTTCAGGAGTGGCTTGACACAAGGAATGTGACAGTTGTAGCCCATGTCCTAGATATGTCTGAGTGTGGTGGCTCTTGAAGCACAGACACCAGCCTGAGACCCAGTGCCGATCCTGATCTCCCTGGGGCCCTAAGCAAAATGACATTAAAGTTGAGAAGCGGGGGGCTGCCGAAAATGACATTAAAGATTAAGCTGGGGGAAGCAGTGTTCTGCTGTCGGAAATGACATCTTACATTAAAGTGAGGAGCGGGGGGTGCCGACTCCTTACCTCTTCTCCCATGCAGCCAGCGAGTTGAGAAGCGGGGTGAGGGGCCGAAAATTACTTCTCACCAGGCGGGGCGTCTAGTAATTTGGGGGCCCTCCCCAGCTTTGCGGGGCCCTAAGCGGCTTGCATAGTGAGCCTATAGGGCGGATCGGCCCTGCTGAGACCCCTCCTTGTGAGTCTCCTTAAAATTCTTAAATGGCTTTTGCTTCACAATCCTCTCAATGCTTTTGACATTTAATTTAATTATATTTGGACGAAAATTTCATAGTATAAAATTTCCATTTATTTTTTTTTCTCAGGTAGATCAAGTTCACATGGTTTACTCCCTGAGTCACCGAGTCCCCCGGAAATTGTGGTGGAGATGGTAGGCTCCCACGCTTATATCTGAAATGCTTCTTTGATTTCGCCCCCTACAAACCAGCTCCCTGGGCTTCATCATTCGATGGTCCAGACTGTCCGCTCACGGGGTGAAGGAAGAGCTGAGGCAGGAGGCCATCGTTCAGTCATTCTCTACTATTGAACTAGATGGCATCAATGTCAGACTTGGTGATCGGGTAAGAATTTTTTTTTATATACTTTATGGGCCAGATTCAGGTAGGGTGGCTTAATTTTGACCCGGCGTAGAGTATCGTCTTTACGCTACGCCGCCGTAAGTCAGAGAGGCAAGTGCTGTATTCACAAAGCACTTGCCTCCTAAGTTACGGCGGCCGTAGCGTAAATGAGCCGGCCTAACGCGCCTAATTCAAATAAGGAACAGGGGGGCGTGTTTTATGTAAATGATTCGTGATCTGACGTGATTGACGTTTTTAACGAACAGCGCATGCGCCGTCCGTGGACGTATCCCAGTGCGCATGCGTCGGATAGAATGCCTAAGATACGTCGAACACTGCCTAGGACGTGAACGTAACTTACGCACAGCCCTATTCGCGTACAACTTACGCAAACAACGTAAAAAGATAGGCTTGTTCCGACGTCCATACCTTGCATAGGCTGCGCCACCTAGGGAGCAGCTTTATCTTTACGCCGGCGTATCCTCTTACGTAACGGCGTAACTAATTGCGACAGGCGCACGTACATTCGTGTATCTTGCTCATTTGCATATTCGACGTGGAAAACAACGGAAGCGCCACCTAGAGGCCAGCGTAAATATGCACCCAAAGATACGACGGCGTAGGAGACTTACGCCGCTCGTATCTTAGCCTAATTTAAGCGTATCTGGTATCCAGAATACGCTTAAATTTACGACGGCGTAGATTCAGAGTTACGCCGGCGTATCTACTGATACGCCGGCGTAACTCTTTGTGAATCTAGCTATATCTATTCGACAGAGGCTCATCTGTACCTGCAGGATACTTGTGATGAAATAAGGGAAAAGTAGACCTTGGGCAGAACCAAGAATAAAAATGTTTTACAAATGAACAAATAAAACATACGCTCACCTAAGACAATAACTAACCTCATGTCAGCTCTCCACTAATAGGGTGCCCCCCTAATGGGTTTCCTAAAAAAAAAACAGACAGCACTAGTACCTTTATGTCAGCAGATGATGATCAAAGAGCAAACATGGCTCCAGGTGAAACATGTCATGTAATCCCCTTTCTGAATCACAGGGTTCAGGTCCAGTCCGTGACCTGGGCATAGCAGAGGATATCAAAGGAGGGTTGACCGCACTCCAAACTTCAGAAAAAAATTGTCTTTATTGAATAAAATCCCCCAAAAAAGAAATCACAGACCCACAATACAAAGACAGCAACATGGTTAACGCGTTTCACAAATAATTTGCTTAACGTGGAAGTAAACCCTTCTATCGTAACTGTTTTTTGAAACTGTTAAATAAATGGGTTTATTTCAGCTTTAATCATAACCCTGAATGCGCCTGTAAAGTTAACCCTTAAATACAAAAAGGCTGAATGTAATAGGTGCCCAAATTATCTGCCAAAAAGCCTAGGCTCTTATTCTTGATATTCCCGTTATGCCTACCTTTCATCACCTCCCTAAGACCCATAAAGGTCTTGACACCCTCTGTGCCAGGCCCATTGTCACGGGTATTGGCTCTCTCAATTAACAAATTGACCAATAATTAGATCAGGGGTGCCCAAAGAGTGGCCCGGGGGCCACATGTGGCCCATGGAGCCCTCTGATGTGGCCCGCGACCTCCTTCTCTGAGATGGAATAAAATAGAATAGAATACTGTTATTAAAGGTAAGTTTATTACTAAAATCACAGTATATATGGACATATCTGCTCTGCAGTGGTTACTGGACTGCTTTCAAACTGATACACAGGTGCAGAGTAGTGCATCTGTGGGTTACCTGCACTGAGCCATAGACTTCTATTACCTGCGAGTTTGATGTGCTGAGAGTGAAGTGGGCTCTTTAGAGCCGAGTGGGCTGCCATCCACCCACGCCGCTAATTGTGGCCCACGACCGGTTACCAAGTCGCTTAAGTGGTCCCTGCTCTTCAAAAGGTTGGGCACCCCTGGATTAGATGGTCATATGTGTGGGGCTGCGATGGGGGCCAGTTTTCGCCCTCACTCGCCAATCTGTGTTGTGCTTTTTTTGTAAATTTCATACAATAAAGCAATTTTTTTCTGAAGTTTGGAGTGCAGGCAACCCTCCTGTGATACCTTTCTGTCAGCACATTTCACCCAGCAGCAGGAGATAGTGAGAGCCCTGAGCATCAGTCAGCTCACATATATAAAGGCCTAGGGCATGGGTGCTCAACCTGTGGCCCTCCAGCTGTTGTAGAACCACAAGTCCCACGAGGCATTGCAAGGCTCACAGTTACAGACATGACCCCAGAAGGTAGGCATGATGAGACTTGTAGTTCTGCAACAGCTGAAGGGCCACAGGTTGAGCACCCATGTCCTAGGGACAGTTGAGACCAGGCTACCAGGTAAGATGTGGACTTAGGAATTGAGGCTTTAGTCCACCCAAAGCTCTATAAAGTCTTTGAGCTCCAGCACCCAGATGTTAGAGAGGAGCTCCAGGCTTTTTTAAAGTCAGCTGCAGTCTTCTAGGACCTGTAAAGTGTCCCAGAAGGCTGTGGAAGCAGGAGGGGAACAAATGTACAGCTCAGTTCGCTGTGGCAAACTGAGCCGGAAGTGAGAGCGGGGAACCTGTCAGGTATGCGCTCCCCCCAAAAGGTGCCAAATGTGGCAGCGGAAAGGGGGGAGGAGGCAGACAAGTGGAGCTTCCACTTTTGGGTGGAGCTCCGCTTTAAGTTAATGACACCCCAAATGCAGGTTGCAAATGCAGTCCGTTTGCCCTCACTGCAGAACCATGCCATGCGGTTGCAGTGGGCCAGATTCATGTAGATCAGCGGATCTTTAGATCCGCTCGATCTACGTGTTTTACGAGGCTAGTGCAGTATTCACAAAGCACTTACCTCGAAAATTGCACCGTCGGATCGTACCTCCCTCAGCGGAATGCAAATTCCGCGGCTAGGCGGAGTGTACAATTTAAATCAGGCGCGTTCCCGCGCCGATTTTCCTACGCATGCGCCGCCGGCGAAATTTCCCAGTGCGCATGCTCCAAATGACGTCGCTAGGAAGTCATTGTTTGCGGCGGCTACGTCAATTGCGGCCATCCGTATTCCCGATCGACTTGCGCAAACGATGTAAAAATTTGAATCTCGGCGCGGGAACGACGGCCATACTTAACATTAGCTACCCCTCATATAGCAGGGGTAGCTATGCGCCGGAAAAAGCCGAACGCAAACGACGTTAAAAAAAAGCGACGGGCGGGCGTACGGACTTGAATCGGCGGTTCTCCTCATTTGCGACGACACCTAGCGGCCGGCGGTAGATTGCAGCCTCGTGTCCGCGCGGATTTCTGTTTGATGGTGTGTACAACCATCAGACAGAAATCTCCGAGCGGACATGTTCGATGAAAACGGTCCGGCGGACCGTTTTCATCGGACAGTCCGTCCGTGTGTACGAGGCCTAACACATAGCAAAGGGCCTTTTTTTTTTTAGAAGAGGAAATAAGGTATCAATGTTGTGTCTAGGGACAGACCTGGGCAAACTACGGCCCGCGGGCCGTATACGGCCCGGCGGAACCTTTTAATCCGGCCCACCCCCGCCGCCGAAACCGCCGCCGCTGCCACGTTAATCACCGCGGCGGGGAACATTAGACAGCGTTCGTTTGAACAGCTGTTTCCCCACCGCGCATAGACACCTCCCCCCTTGGGACGGATCTGTCCAATCGCGAGCAAGGGGGTGTCCACATAGACACTCCCCCTTGCTCGCCGATTGGACAGATCCGTCCAAGGGGGAGTGTCTATGGCATAGACACTCGCCCTTGGGACGGATCTGTCCAATCGCGAGCAAGGGGAGTCACATAGACACTCCCCTTGCTCGCGATTGGACAGATCCGTCCACAGGGGGAGTGTCTATGCGCAGCGGGGAAAACAGCTGTTCAAACGAACGCTGTCTAATGTTCCCCGCCGCGGTGATAACAGTAGGCCAGGGGCCGGGAGGGGTCACACGCAGCACTTGTGCCAACGCACGCAGCCACTTGTGCAACACATGCAGCCACTTGTGCCAACACATGCAGCCACTGTGCCAACACACGCAGCCACTGTGCCATCATAAATTGTCGCCACTGTGCCAATCACACGCAGCCACTGTTCCCAAAAACAGCCACTGTGCCAATCACACGCAGCCACTGTGCCAATCACACGCAGCCACTGTGCCAATCACACGCAGCCACTGTGCCAATCACATGCAGCCACTGTGCCAATCACACGCAGCCACTGTGCCAATCACATGCAGCCACTGTGCCCATCAAACGCAGCCACTGTGCCAATAACACGCAGCCACTCTGCCCATCAAATGCAGCCACTCTGCCCATCACACGCAGCCACTCTGCCCATCACACGCAGCCACTGTGCCAATCACACGCAGCCACTGTGCCAATCACACGCAGCCACTGTTCCCATCAAACGCAGCCACTGTGCCAATCACACGCAGCCACTGTGCAATCAATTGTTGCCACTGTTCCCAAACACAGCCACTGTGCCAATCACACGCAGCCACTGTGCCAATCACACGCAGCCACTGTGCCAATCACACGCAGCCACTGTGCCAATCACACGCAGCCACTGTGCCCATCACAAGCAGCCACTGTGCCCATCACACGCAGCCACTGTGCCAATAACACGCAGCCACTCTGCCCATCAAACGCAGCCACTGTGCCAATCACACGCAGCCACTGTGCCCATCAACGCAGCCACTGTGCCATCTCATGCAGCCACTGTGCAACACACGCAGCCACTGTGCCAACACACGCAGTCACTGTGCCATCAATTGTTGCCCACTGTGCCCCATCACACGCAGCCACTGTGCCATCAATTGTCGCCACTGTGCCCATCAAACGCAACCACCTGTGCCATCACACGCAGCCACTGTGCCATCACAGGCAGCCACTGTTTAATCAATAACAATTGATTAAACAGTGGCTGCCTGTCCCCAGCCTCTGTCCCCCTCTGTGTCATGTCCCAGCGTCTGTCCCCCTCCTGTGTCATGTCCCCAGCGTCTGTCCCCCTCCTGTGTCATGTCCCCAGCGTCTGTCCCCCTCCTCTGTCATGTCCCCAGCGTCTGTCCCCCTCTGTGTCATGTCCCCCAGCGTCTGTCACCTCCTGTGTCATGTCCCCAGCGTCTGTCCCCCCTCCTGTGTCATGTCCCCAGCGTCTGTCCCCCTCCTGTGTCATGTCCCCAGCGTCTGTCCCCCTCCTGTGTCATGTCCCCCAGCCTCTGATCCCCTCCTGTGTCATGTCCCAGCCCTCTGTCCCCCCCTGTGTCATGTCCCCAGCCTCTGTCCCCCTCCTGGTGCCATGTCCCCAGCGTATGTCCCCCAGCGTCTGTCCCCTCCTGTGTCATGTCCCCAGCCTCTGTCCCCCCTCCTGTGTCCTGTCCCCAGCCATCTGTCCCCCTCCTGTGTCATGTCCCCAGCCTTCTGTCCCCCTCTTGTGTCCTGTCCCCAGCCTCTGTCCCCCCTCCTGTGTCATGTCCCCAGCCTCTGTCCCCCTCCTGTGTCATGTCCCAGCCACTGTCCCCCTCCGGTTGTCAATGTCCCCCAGCCTCTAGTCCCCTGCTGGGGACATGTCCCCAGCCTCTGTCCCCCTCCTGTGTCATGTCCCCAGCCTCTGTCCCCCTCCTGTGTCATGTCCCCAGCCTCTGTGCCCCCTCCTGTGTCATGTCCCCAGCCTCTGTCCCCCTCCTGTGTCATGTCCCCAGCTTTGTCCCCCTACTGTGTCATGTCCCCAGCCTCTGTCCCCCTCCTGTGTCTTGTCCCCAGCTCTGTCCCCCTCCTGTGTCATGTCCCCAGCCTCTGCTCCCCCTCCTGTGTCATGTCCCCAGCCTCTGTCCCCCTCGTGTGTCGTCCCCAGCCTCTGTCCCCCCTCCTGTGCCATGTCCCCAGCCTCTGTCCCCCTCCCTGTGCCATGTCCCCAGCCTCTGTCCCCCTCCCTGTGCCATGTCTATAACAAGTACTCGTACCAGTTTTCCAACATTGATATTTACTGCTTTTT
Source organism: Rana temporaria (assembly GCF_905171775.1). Taxonomy (NCBI): domain Eukaryota; kingdom Metazoa; phylum Chordata; class Amphibia; order Anura; family Ranidae; genus Rana; species Rana temporaria. The sequence goes on from NC_053493.1 coordinate 23,502,700, forward strand.
ATAAAGAAATACAATTGATTTTATGCAGTATTGAGTTTAGCCTTTTTGGCCGCGCCCTCCACAATATTTTTAGTTTCTCATGTGGCCCCATCGAAGAAATAATTGCCCACCCCTGCTCTAGGGGAGGGGGACAATATGTTTTAGGATGTAAAGAGGGTAATCTTATCTGTGTCATGTTTATGTTGTATGTTGAAATTTGTGATAATAAAGAAAAAAAGTAATTACAAAAAAACAAAAATCCAGAGAAGAGAAGGCTAGTGAGGACCATCTCAGACAATTAGTACTGTCATTGATCACAGAGCTCGCTTCGGTGATCACTGTGTGTCTTAATTGTCTGTTTAGTAATAATGCTGCAATCTGGCATGAAAAGCCCTTATTACTGACTCTTCACTAATCAAATCACAAAGTGCGTCTGTTCTGTATTGATGTTTCTCACCGTGTGATAATATACTATGGGACCTCTGATTACAGTTTGTGCGTCTGCTCTTTAATGTATCCCCAGATATACTGCAGTGTTTCCAGCTTCTACTTAGAGCAACCAGATGTTCACGGCCTTCTTCTGGAGAGCGAGGAATTCTTCGCCGGTATTAAGGTGAATTGTAAAATTATCTTTTATGGCCGATGGTTACTGGATGACACGTAGTCCAAAAACACTCTTTGTTCTGGAATAATTACAGCACTAAAATGCCATTCCTCCTTAAAGGAACAATAAACCTGAACGGCAGCTTGAAGTACCTAAAAGATGAACTAAAAGGCCCCATACACACGAGAGAATTTATCCGCGGATACGGTGCAGCGAAACCGTTTCCACGGATAAATCCTCTCAAAGATTTCCGCTGATTTCTATGCGATGGAGTGTACACACATCGCATTGAAATCCGCGCGGAAATCCTCTGGCGATGACGTGTCGCGCCGTCGCCGCGATTATGACGCGGCGACGGGCGCGACGCTGTCATATAAGGAATTCCACGCATGCGTCAAATCATTACGACGCGTGCGGGGGATCCCTTCGGACGGATGGATCCGGTGAGTCTGTACAGACGAGCGGATCCATCCGTTGGGATGGATTCCAGCAGATGGATATGTTGTGCATGTCAGCAAATATTCGATCTGCTGGAATCCATCCCAGAGGAGATTTCTCCGCGGAAACAGATCCGCTGGCGTGTACACACCATAGGATCTATCCGCAGAAACCCATTTGCTGGGATTTATCTGCGCATGGATTCTATCGTGTGTATGGGGCCAAAGCCTTCTTAAAGGGGTTGTAAAGGTACAATTTGTTTTTTCCCTAAATAGCTTCCTTTACCTTAGTGCAGTCCTCCTTCACTTACCTCATCCTTCCATTTTGCTTTTAAATGTCCTTATTTCTTCTGAGAATTCCTCACTTCCTGTTCTTCTGTCTGTAACTCCACACAGTAATGCGAGGCTTTCTCCCTGGTGTGGAGTGTCGTGCTCACCCCCCCTCCCTTGGACTACAGAAGAGTCAGGACGCTCTCTAACGCACAGCTCCTTTCTCTATTGGCAACGTAGAGAGCGTCCTGACTCTCCTGTAGTCCAAGGGAGGGGGGTGACCACGACACTCCACACCAGGGAGAAAGCCTCGCATTACTGTGTGGAGTTACAGACAGAAGAACAGGAAGTGAGGATTTCTCAGAAGAATAAGGCCATTCAGCCGAGGGGGGATCCTCGGCTGAAGGGCCGGCCCCGCCGACCCATGCCGGATTGAAATCTCCCGCGCGCATGCATCAGTGACGTCATCGCCGCTCCAGCCAATCACAGCGCTGGATCGGCGATACCCGGAAGAAGCGTTCGGCTCGGCGTGGACCAGGTAAGTTCCCTACCTCGTTCCGAGGTAAGTATTTCATAATGATCTAGGAGGACTACGCTAAGGGAAAGGAAGCTATTTTGGGATTTTTTTTTTCCTTTACAACCCTTTTAATTATAGAAGAACACTGATTAGCAATGTCTGCATCTGAACATAGGTGTTTTTCACAAATACCTAAACTTTTAAAAAAATACTGCATTATGGCCGCTGGATGGAGCTGACAATCATAGGAGGTACCGTATTTATCTGCGTATAACACGCACCCTAACTTTAAGGCCCCATACACACGAGAGGATTTATCCGCGAATACGGTCCAGCGGACCGTTTCCGCGGATAAATCCTCTCGAGGATTTGTGCGGATTTCCATGCCGGATTGAAATCTCCCGCGCGCATGCGTCAGTGACGTCATCGCCGCTCCAGCCAATCACAGCGCTGGATCGGCGATACCCGGAAGAAGCGTTCGGCTCGGCGTGGACCAGGTAAGTTCCCTACCTCGTTCCGAGGTAAGTATTTCATAATGAGCTAATATGCGGTGCATACTAGCTCATTATGGCTTTTGCCTTGGGCCCCGTACACACGAGAGGATCCATCCGCTGGAATTGATCTGCGGACCGGCTCCAGCGGATAGATCCCCTGGTGTGTACAATCCAGCGGATCTGTTTCCGCGGATTTTTATCCCCTGGGATGGATTTCAAGCGGATAAAAATTTGAAGACATGCTTTCAAATCTATCCGCTTGAATCCATCCCAACGGATTGATCCGCTGGTCTGTACAGACTCACCGGATCAATCCGTCCGAATGGATCCCCCGCATGCGTCGTAATGATTCGACACATGCGTGGAATTCCTTATATGACAGCGTCGCGCACGTCGCCGCGTCAAATCCTCTCGTGTGTACTAGGCCTTGCAGGGTTAAAAAAAAAAAAAAAAAAATGTTTATGCGGGTTTACAACCGCTTTAAATTATTTCGAAGTTTCGTTCTTATTTTCGGATTTCCGTTCTTTTGAATTCTAAGATTTTCAAATTTCGGATTTTCGTTCTTTAGAATTTTTGGATTTTCTAAATAACGAATACCGCATCTAAACGTATGGAATGTAATGAATTCAAATTTATCCGAAGTTACAAATTTATTTGAAATAACAAATATCGATCATAACGAATGATCTGAAAAATAATGAAACAAACCCCTACCTGTACGTTGCTTTGAATCTCGATGTCCGCCGGTGTCCCGCGATCGTATCACAGAGCGGCAGAACAGGGAGATGTCTATGTAAACAAAGCATTTCCCTGATCTGCCTAGTGACAGGACAGTGATCTTCTGCTCCCTGTCATCGGTATCAGTAATCAGTGTCATGTCACTGGTAGCCCAGCCCCCTCACAGTTAGAATCACCCCCTAGGACACACTTAACCCTTTCCTTGCCCCCTAGTGGTTAACCCCTTCCCTGCCAGTGTCATTTACACAGTAATCAGTGCATTTTTATAGCACTGATCGCTGTATAAATGACAGTGGTCCCAAAATAGTGTCAAAAGTGTCCAATGTGTCGGCCGCAATATCGCAGCCACGATAAAAATCACAGATCACCGCCATTACTAGTAAAAATAATAATAAAAATGCCATAAAACTATCCCCTATTTTGTAGACGCTATAACTTTTGCGCAAACCAATCAATATATGTTTATTGCGATTTTCTTTACCAAAAATATGTAGAAGAAAAAAATGTATCGGCCTAAACTGAGGAACAAAATTATTTTTTTATATATTTTTTGGGGGATATTATAGCAAAAAGTAGAAAATATTGTTTTTTTTTTCAAAATTCTCGCTCTTTTTTTGTTTATAGCGCAAAAAATAAAAACCGCAGAGGTGATCAAATACCACCAAAAGAAATCTCTATTTGTGGGAAAAAAAGGACGTCAATTTTGTTTGGGTGCGCACGACCGCGCAATTGTCAGTTAAAGAGACGCATTGCCGAATCGCAAAAAATAACATTTATAATAGTAACTCCAATGCTCATTTTTTTATCATTTTTATTGTTGACAGTTGCAGCCTGAAGCTCTGAGCATTGCGGAAGACGGACAGGAATACAGAATGACGGTGCAGAGTACAGTTCCCATTGGCTGCCCAGAGATGAGCCAGTTACACAACGACTGTAGGGTGACCCTGAAACTGCGCACAGCCAGCCAAGGTACAGAATGGGGTGATAAAACCTTCTCATTGTCATTATATACCTTATGTAGACTCAGTGATATCAGCATTAGGTCTCATAGTTACAAAATTACATAGTTACATAGTAGGTGAGGTTGAAAAAAGTCCATAAAGTCCAACCTATGTGTGTGATTATATGTCAGTATTACATTGTATATCTCTGTATGTTGTGGTTGTTCAGGTTATCTAATGCCGCGTACAGACGGTCGTTTTTTGTGATGAAATAAAACGACGTTTTAAATCATGAAATAAAACGACGTTTTAAATCATGAAATAAAACGACGTTTTTGAAACATCATTTTCAAAAACGATGTTGCCTACACACCATAGTTTTTTCACAATGCTCTAGCAAAGCGAGGTTACGTTTCACCACTTTTTTCCATTGAAGCTCACTTCATAACTAGCTTCTGGGCATGCGCGGGTTTAAAAACGTCGTTTTAAACGTCGTTTTTGCTACACACGGTCAATTTCTGTGAAACAAAAAACGACGTTTTGAAAAACGACACAAAAAATTCGAGCATGTTCGAATTTTTTTTTGGTCGTTTTTTTGAAGACATAAAACGACGTTTTGCCCACACACGATCATTTTAAATGACGTTTTTTAAAACGTCGTTTTTTTTCATCACAAAAAACGACCGTCTGTACGCGGCATAAGAGTTTTTGAAATGATCTATGCTCCCTGCTGAAACCACTGCCTGTGGAAGGGAATTCCACATCCTTACCGCTCTTAAAGAACCCTCTACGCAGTTTCCGGTTAAATAAATTTTCTTCTCATTTTAGTGAATGGCCGCGAGTCTTTTTAACCACTTAAGGACCCATTCACGCCGATATACATCGGCAGAATGGCACGGCTGGGCACATCCACGTACATGTACGTGGCTCTTTAAGCCCAGCCGTGGGGTCGCGTGCACGAGACCCGGTCTGAAGATCCGTGGCCGCGGGACTCGCGGACCCAATCGCCGCTGGAGTCCCGCGATCGGTCCCCGGAGCTGAAGAACGGGGAGAGCTGTGTGTAAACACAGCTTCCCCATTCTTCACTGTGGCGCTGTCAGCGATCATGTGTTCCCTTTTATAGGGAAACACAATTGATGACGTCACACCTACAGCCACACCCCCCTACAGTTAGAAACACAAATGAGGTCACACTTAACCCCTTCAGCGCCCCCTGTGGTTAACTCCCAAACTGCAATTGTCATTTTCACAATAAACAATGCATTTTTAATGCATTTTTTTGCTGTGAAAATGACAATGGCCCCAAAAATGTGTCAAAATTGTCCAAAGTGTCCGCCATAATGTCGGAGTCACGAAAAAAATCGCCGCCATTAGTAGTAAAAAAAATTTTTTTATTAAAATGCAATAAAACTATCCCCTATTTTGTAAACGCTATAAATGTTGCGCAAACCAATCGATAAACGCTTATTGCGATTTTTTTTTTACCAAAAATAGGTAGAAGAATATGTATCGGCCTAAACTGAGGAAAAAAAATAATGTTTTATATATTTTTGGGGGATATTTATTATAGAAAAAAGTAAAAAATATTGAATTTTTTTCAAAATTGTCGCTCTATTTTTGTTTATAGCGCAAAAAATAAAAACCGCAGAGGTGATCAAATACCACCAAAAGAAAGCTCTATTTGTGGGGAAAAAAGACGCCAATTTTGTTTGGGAGCCACGTCGCACGACCGCGCAATTGTCAGTTAAAGCGACGCAGTGCCGAATCGCAAAAACTGTCTGGGTCCTTTAGCTGCCTAAAGGTCCGGGTCTTAAGTGGTTAAATGCCCTTTTGTAGAAAAGTTGTATCCCTACTGAGGGGGCCACCAGCACTGTATTTGTGCTTCTCTATGCAAGGCAAAATTGGGGAGCACAAAATACATTGATTTCCCTATCCATGGTAACGGCATGGATGGAGGAATCTCCACCGCTAACTGTTGTATCTGATAGGATGCAGTCACTGCTTGGCTGATGATTTTCCATCTGGCACAATCAATTTTTTACAGCCCTTTTACATTGATCGTTGTTTGATGCCCTTTTGGTGTTACACCTCTTGCCGCTCGCACTAAAGCTGAAAGATGGCTACAGAGCGGGCCTAAATTGCCGGGAGGGCATCCATGTACGTCCTCCCGTGCATGTGATGTCTGTGCACCCCCTGTGGGGCGCCCACAGTTCGCTCTGCAATCAGCAAGTCCATGAGACTTTCATTTCTATTGTAAACTGAATGGGTTGTTTTACAAAATGATCGTTTACAATCACTTTAACCACTTGCCGTACTTATACAGCAGCAGGTTGGCTCTCCTGCACGCACCGTCATACCTGTACGTTGGTCCGTGCATGTGAGATTGCGGGCGCGTGCTCCAACGGTGCTCGCAGGTCCAGTAGACTCAATGTCCACCAGCCGTTGGTGATCGCTGTATATAGAGGCAGAACGGGGATCTGCCATTGTAAACAAGGCAGATCCCCATTCTGACAGGGGTCAGAGATCTGCTGTTCCCAGTGATCGGAAACAGCGATCTCTGTCATGTCCTAGGTAGCCCATCCCCCCTACAGTTAGAATACACCCAGGGAACACAGTTGATCCCTTGATCGCCCCCTAGTTTTAACCCTTTCCCTGCGAGTGTCATTTATACATTGATCAGTGCATTTTTATAGCACTGATGAATGTAATAATGTCATTGGTCCCCAAAAAGTGTCATTTGGGGTCAGACTTGTCTGCTGCAATGTTGCAGTCCCGCTAAAAATCGCAGATCACCGTCATTACTAGCGATGTCCCGATACTAGTATCGGTATCGGGAGCGATACCGAGCATTTCCCCGAGTACTTGTACTCGGGGAAATGCTCCCGATGCTTCACCCGATACCTGGGCAGGCAGGGGAGTTGCAAGTCTTCTCTCCCCCGTGCTCAGTGTTGTCTTCCCCCCTGTGCTGTTTTTCCCCCGTCCGTGCTGCTCTCTCACCTCCCCCTGTCCGTTCGTGCATTTCTCTCCCCCCCCCCCCCCCATCCGTCCGTCCATGCCGTGCCGTTATCTTTCCTCCCCTTCCCCGTCCATCCGTGCCGTTCTCCCCGTCCGTGCAGTTCTCTCTCCCCCCCCCCCCCCCCCAGTCCGTCCATGCCGCTCTCCCCCCTCAATCTGTCAGGGGGGAGAGCGGAGGTAGGAGCCACTAAGCCTGGCTTCTACCTTTTTCGAATGAACAGAGTCGGTGATCACCGACTCTGTCCATTCATATAACTGAGCATTGTAACCTCCTGTGTTTACGATGCCTCAGTTTATGAATGGAGGAGCTTCTCCCCACCCAGTAGTAGCCGGGGCCCGAAGAGTAAGACTTGAGAGGCTGTGAGGCGGGCGGCGACGGGCAGAGAGTCGCTGATTGTTGCTAGTAAAGAAAAAATATGTCCCCGGATTTCATTTTGAAAATCTGGTCACCTTATTCATGGGGCCCCCAATTTCCGGGCAGCGTGGGCTCAGGGACCAGCTGCTTTGGAGAAAGTGCAGTGGCCCCCCATGCAGCTGGGGCCCCTGGGCAGTGCCCAGGTGTGCCCTCTCATTAAGACAGCTCTGCCTATAGGTAAAAAAAGAGGGTTTACAACTACTTTAGGCGGGAAATCCTTCTGGGGCTGAAGTGGTTAACTAGAGATAGAAGCAAAGATTTGAATCCTTTAACGTTTATTTCTAAGATTATTTACATTGTGCTGATTTTTTTTACATATTTATTATTTTCAAGGTTTGCACAGTTGTCTCCAGCAGGTTGACCTCTGTAGCAGGTCAAGTTCACCCTGAGGCACAGGCATTGTATTTCACAGCCACAGATATCGGCATTTGAAAGCCAGTTAAACGTAACTGTTCCTTTTGAGAAGTGAGACGAATCGGGTGAAGGAAATCGATGGTTTAGCCCCAGGTGACTGACAGTGGAGTTATGTGCGCTCCTTTAAATCATGTTCTATGAGCTCTCCAGTGTTTGGACACGCTGGAGGTCAGGAGGAGAGGCTGCAGGATGGATCCTGACAATGAGATTATCATCTTATGTTTGAAAAACAAATCTACCCAAAGGCATTGCTACACCTGCCTTGTCTTGTTATCAGGTGAAGAGAAATCACCACTAAGGCCCCTTCCACACTGGGGTGGGAGGCGCGGTGGTGGTAAAGCGCCGCTAAAAATAACGGCTCTATACCGTCGGAATTGCCGCGGGATTCGGCCGCTAGCGGTGCAGTATTAACCCCCGCTAGCGGCCGATAAAGGGTTAATAGCGCCCGCAATGCGCCTCCGCAGAGGTGCATTGCGGGCAGTATTATCTTGTTTTTTTCCCATTGTTTTATATGGGAAGGAGCGGTGAAGGAGCGGTATACATACTGCTCCTCTCACCGCTCCAAAGATGCTGCTTGCAGGAGATTTTTTTCTCTCCTGCCAGCGCATCGCCTCAGTGTGAAAGCCCTCGGGCTTTCACATTGGGAAGGCTGGGCAGGAGTTTTTCAGGCAGTATTTAGGCAATATTTTTAGCGCTGTACCGCCTGAAAAACTCCTCAGTGTGAAAGGGGTCTAATAATAGCCAAGGATTTATAAAAACGAAATGTGCTCAGGTTCTATTGACCACATTAAATGAAGATCTGGTGTCTATGGAACAACATTCCCATTAAACAGGCTTATAAAACTTTTCCCAACTGCTTTTCTTTTTTTTTTCCTGGCAGTGGAACAGTTAATACAGCCACCTCTGTCACCCTGTGGGGCAGCGGGATGGTCCATGTGGTCCCAGCCATTACCCTGAGGAGGAGTTGGAAGGTGCATGTAGTCACCTTCATGACCCTGAGAGGCAAAGGGACAACCTTTGCAGCTACCCCCATCACAAGGAGGGGCAATAGGACAGTCTATGTGGACTCCTAAATCACCCTGTGGGGCAGTGTGACCGTCTATGCAGCCTCCTCCATTACCTCATGGGTCAGAAGGAAGGTCCATGTGGCACCACCCATTACCCTGAGGAGGAGTCACCTTCATCACCCTGAGAGGGAAAGGGATGGCTCTTGCAGCTACCTTCTTCATTATGAGGGGCAGTAGAATGTTCCATGCAGCACCCTCCATCACCATAAACAGCAGAACGATGGTCCATGTGGCCTCCCCCATCACAGCCTGGGACATTGGTATGGCTAATGGAGCCTCCTCCATCACCCAGAGGGGCAGTGGGATAGACAATGTGGCCTCTAGCACCCTGAGGGGCAACCAGATGTTTTTCAGGCCTCCTCAATCGCCTGGTACAGTCAGACTTTCTTTGTAGCCTCCTCTATCACCCTGAAGGGCAAAGAAACGGCCAGTGCTGACTTTCCTATCATCCAAAAGGGGCTGTAGGACAGTCAGTACTACTTCCTCCCTGAGGGGCAGCAGAATGGTCCATGCAACTTCCTCCATCACTTTGAGTGGTTGTGGGACGGTCCATGTGGCCTCCCCCATCATCGTGTAGGACAGCAGCATGGTCCATGCAGCCTCCCCCATCACCCTCAGGGGTAGTGAGATGGCAATGTGGCCTCTTTCAGCATCCTGGGGGACAACTGAATGGTCCATGAGACGTCCTTTTTCTCACTGAGGTACAGCCAGACCTTCTTTGTAGCTGCCTCTATCACCATCTGGCCTCCCTCATCACCATTTAGGACAGAAGCATGGTCCATGCAGCCTCCTCCATCACCCCGAGGAGCAGTTGAATAAGCATTGTGGCCTCTGCCAGTACCCTAGGGGGCAACCAGATGGTCCATCAGGCCTCCTCCATCACCCTGAGTAGCAGTGGGATAGGCAATGTGGCCTCCACCAGCACTCTGAGGTACAGTTAGACTTTGTAGCCTCCTCTATCACCCTGAAGGACAAAGGTATTGTCAACACAGTAAACTCCATCACCCTGAGGGGCAATGGGATGGGCAATGTGGCCTCCACCAGCACTCTGAGGTACAGTCAGACTTTGTAGCCGCCTCTATCACCCTGAAGGACAAAGGTATTGTCAACACAGTAAACTTCATCACCCTGAGGGGCAGTTGGACGGTCAGTGCTGCCTCCTCCATCACCCTGATGGGCAGTAGAATAGTCCATGTAGCTTCCTCTATCACAATGAGGGGCAGTGAGATGGTCCATGCACCATCCTCCATTGCCCTGAGGCTGGATTCACACCTTTGGTGATATTTGGAGGGGTAGGGTTAGAACTTTAGCAGAGGAGAATGCAGGTAGGGCCAGGGCCGATCCTAGGCAGGGTGCGCAGGGTGCTTTGCACCAAGGCATCTGCAGAGGTGGGGGCGCCAATGTGTATACACACACAAAAGTGCCTCAAAGAAGCTACTTGCAGGACATTTTTGGACGTCCCGCAAGCGCACCGCTCCAGTGTGAAAGCACCCGGGCTCTTACACTGGGATTACAGATGAGGCTTTTTTCAGGCGCTATTTTTAATGCTAAAGTGCCTGAAAAAAACCTCCAGTGTGAAAGGGGTCTAATGGGCCATCTTCTGTACTATTGTCTGCAGTCTCTGACCATCTCCTATATCATGTCTGCAGTCTCTGACCATCTTCTATATCATGTCTGCAGTTTCTGACCATCTTCTGTACTATGTCTGCAGTCTCTTACCATCTCCTATATCATATCTGCAGTCTCTGATCATCTCCTATATCATGTCTGCAGTCTCTGATCATCTCCTATATCATGTCTGCAGTCTCTGACCATCTCCTATATCATGTCTGCAGTCTCTGATCATCTCCTATATCATGTCTGCAGTCTCTGACCATCTTCTATATCATGTCTGCAGTTTCTGACCATCTCCTGTACTATGTCTGCAGTCTCTAATCATCTCCTGTACTATGTCTGCAATCTCTGACCATCTCCTGTATCATGTCTGCAGTCTCTGATCATCTCCTGTACCATGTCTGCAGTCTCTGACTGTCTCCTGTACTATGTCTGCAGTCTCTGACTGTCTCCTGTACTATGTCTGCAGTCTCTGACTGTCTCCTGTACTATGTCTGCAGTCTCTGACCATCTCCTGTACCATGTCTGTAGTATGTCTGGGGGTCTTTCTAACAGACTCTCTAACAGAAGCCCTCTCTGTGTCTATCAGAGAGGCCCCCCCTCCAGGTCCCAATAAAGTACTCTGCTTCTCTTCCTGTATTTTGTTTATTGTTAAGAGATCATGTAAGGATCCCAGGGTAATGACTTAGTGGGGGAGCGTCTCTGTGGTTGAGTCATTGCTAAGGATAAGCTCTGGCTTGTTCGCATAGAACACGTGCAGAGCCCGCCAGGAAGTGTGCACGGCGCTGCGCTAATAACAGCCAGGGAGACATTTCACGATCCCTGCAGCCGAGCATCGGGACAATGTCTCCCTGGCTGTGATTAGCGCAGCGCCGTGCTCACTTCCTGGCGGGCTCTGCACGTGTTCTATGCGAACACGCCGGAGCTCATCCTTAGTCATTGCCATAGAAACATTTGTAAAGGGGAGGAGTTGGTAAAATGACCACACCCATGTGGGGGCGCCAGAAATATTTCTGCACCCAGGCGCCTGTGACCCTAGGATCGGCCCTGGGTAGGGCTGACAACGCTGCTTGTGATTTCAGTGCAATACAGTTAGGGTTGTCACCACTATACAGGAAGTTATGGGCTTGTTGGACTGGAAGGATCGTGGGGTTTGTTTTTAACCACTTAAGGACCTTAGGTGTTTTTAAGATTTGGTGTTTGCAAGACTAAAACATTTTTTTCTGCTAGAAAATTACTTAAAACCCCCAAACATTATTTGTATTTTTTTCTAACACCCTAGAGAATAAAATAGTGGTCATTGCAATACTTTTTGTCACACCGTATTTGCTCAGCTGTCTTACAAGCGCATTTTTTTTGGAAAAAAAATCACTTTTTTTAATAAAAAAATAAGACAACAATAAATTTGGCCCAATTTTTTTATATATTGTGAAAGATAATGTTACGCCGAGTAAAATGATACCCAACATGTCACGCTTAAAAATTGCGCCCGCCCGTGGCATGGCGTCAAACTTTTACCCTTAAAAATCTCGATAGGCAACGTTTAAAATTTTTTATAGGTTGCATTTTTTGAGTTACAGAGGAGGTCTAGGGCTAGAATTATTGCTCTTGCTCTAACGATCGCGGCGATACCTCACTTTTGTGATTTGAACACCGTTTTCATATGCAGGCGCTACTCGCGTATGCGTTCGCTTCTGCGCGCGAGCTCGTCGGGACAGGGCGCTTTAAAAATTTTTTTTTTTATGTTTTCTTATTTATTTTTATTTATTTTATTACTTTTTACACTGAAAAAAAAATGTATCACTTTTATTCCTATTATAAGGAATGTAAACATCCCTTGTAATAGAAAAAAGCATGACATGTCCTCTTAAATATGAGATCTGGGGTCAAAAAGACCTCACATCTCATATTTACACTAAAATGCAATAAAAAAATAATTGAAACTGTCATTTTTTCAAATGACAAAAAAAAAATGTTTCTTTAAGACGCTGGGCGGGACTGACGTTTTGACGTCACTTCCGCCCAGCAGAGCTATGGGGACGGGTGAAGGACATTTTTCCTTCAGTCTCGTCCCCAGTCAGCTGCCGAACGGACCCGATCGCCTCCGCCGCTACCGATGGCAACGGTAAGCGACGGAGGGCGCGGGAGAGCGGCGGGAGGGGGGCCCTCTCCCGCCACCGATAACGGCGATCTTGCAGCAAATCCGCCGTGGAGACCGCCGTTATCGTGTACAGGACCCTAAGCACTAAAGATGGATACCTCGGTTGTGGCAGCAACTGCTGCCGTTACCGAGATATCCATCTTTAAAATTAGGACGTATATATACAGTGCAGGGTCCTTAAAGGATGTGTGTTTTTTGCATACACTTTAATGAAGAGTTTGTATAGATATGGGGCCAGATTCACAAAGAGATACGACGGTGTATCTACAGACACACCATCGTATCTCTGACTTACACTGGTCCTATCTATGCGCCTGATTCATAGAATCAGATACGCATAGATAGGACTAGATCCGACAGTGTTACAATGTGTTACACTGGCGAATCTTTTTTTAAATTTAAAAATGGCGCCGGGGGCGTTCCCGCTGATTTACGATAAATAATATGTAAATCAGCGAGATACGCAAATTCACGAACGTACGCGGACCCGTCGCAGTGTTCTTACGTCGTTTCTGTAGCGGTTTACCGTCGTATACTTACCCCTTCTTTTATCAGGCGCAGCCAATGTTAAGTATAGCCAGCGTTCCCGCGTCGAATTTGAATTTTCCTACGTCGTTTGCGTACGCCGATTCACGAACACGCGCGTCGCAAGTCCCGCTCACGTCGCAACCACTGACGTCCTAGTGACGTCAGTGGGAGCAATGCACGCCGGGAAATTCCCCGGACGGCGCCTGCGCATTTAAATCGGCACGGGAACGCGCCTGATTTAAATAGTACACTCCCCTAGCCGCGGAATTTGAATTCCGCCGGGGGAGTTAGGATCCGCCGTCGCAAGTTTGGAGGTAAGTTGTTTGTGAATTAGCCACTTGCCTCCTAAACTTGCGGGAGCGGATCTTAATTCACGTAGATCGAGCGGATCTATAGATCCGCTGCGCTACGTGAATCTGGCCCATGATGTATTAACCAATACATAACTTTATGGAGTGCAGGGGACAATTTCAGAATCATCAAAGGTTCTTACAGGCAACTCAAAGTGCCAAAAATGAGGCCATGTTGTTATTCCGAACATATTAGTGTCCTTGACAGGGTGACTTTAAACAGGAAAAACATTTTTTTTGATTGTTCCCGATACGGTAAACTTTTGATCCTATTACAATGTATAAACATTTTAAAAATGGGATTAATACAATTTCAAGAAGAAAGTTAAACATCTGAACCTGGGCTGGACGACATTTCGGATCTCTCCGAGTGACCTCATATTTATTTATCTTGGATACAATTTTCTGACCATGACCCACTTTTTCTTTTTTTTTTGGCAAGGCAGCCGTAATAATCTTGGAAACTTGGTTTTGTTTTGAACAGCTGAAGAAAAACATGACTCAGATCTGGCCCTTTCCTCCTGCGAAGTGGACCTCCTGCCATCGCCCTGCCAGAACGGAACGTGCGGTCACGCTGTCCTCTCGTACACGGCCGTCATAGACTTTGCATCGGACGGGAACAAAGTGACCAGCATTGTAGCAGATCCTATAGACAGCGCCAACTTTCTGTGGAGCGGCTACGTCCCGGATGTGATACAGGTGCTACAACTGAGAGTTATTGGGGGGGTTATGCATTCAGATAGCAAGCAAAACATATTAATACAATAAAATAGTTCTATGTTAAAGGGGTTGTAAAGCTTTGTGTTTTTTCACCTTAACCACTTAACCCCCAGACCATTTTGCTGCCCAAAGACCAGAGCACTTTTTGCGATTCGGGACTGTGCCAATTTAACTGACAATTGCGCAGTCGTGCGACGTGGCTCCCAAACAAAATTGACGTCCTTTTTTTCCCACAAATAGAGCTTTCTTTTGGTGGTATTTGATCACCTCTGCGGTTTTTATTTTTTGCGCGATAAACAAAAATAGAGCGACAATTTTGAAAAAAATTAATATTTTTTACTTTTTGCTAAAATAAATATCCCCAAAATATATATAAAAAAACGTTTTTTTTTCCCTCAGTTTAGGCCGATACGTATTCTTCTACATATTTTTCGTAAAAAAAATCGCAATAAGCGTTTATTGATTGGTTTGCGCAAAAGTTATAGCGTTTACAAAATAGGGGGTATTTTTATGGCATTTTTATTAATATATTTTTTTACTAGTAATGGAGGCGATCAGCGATTTTTTTTTCGGTACTGCGACATTATGGCGGACACTTCGGACAATTTTGACACATTTTTGGGACCATTGGCATTTTTATAGCGATCAGTGCATTGGATTACTATAAAAATGCCACTGGCAGTGAAGGGGTTAACACTAGGGGGCGGGGAAGGGGTTAAGTATGTTCCCTGGGTGTGTTCTTACTGTGGGGGGGGTGGCCTCACTAGGGGAAACACTGATCCTCTGTTCATACATTGTATGAACAGAAGATCAGCATTTCCCCCCCTGACAGGACCGAGAGCTGTGTGTTTACACACACAGCTCCCGGTCCCCGCTCTGTAACGAGCAATCGCGGGTGCCCTAGTGTGCCCTAGTAGCCGCTCAAAGAGCCGCCGTATAGTTACGGGCTCTCGCCCAGGAGAGCCGACCTGTCGCCGTATAATGACGGTGCGCGGTCGGCAAGTAGTTAAAGGGTCACTAAAGGATTTTTTTTTTTTTTAGCTAAATAGCTTCCTTTACCTTACTGCAGTCCTGGTTTCATGTCCTCATTGTTCGTTTTTGCTCTGATGTTGCTGTAATTCCTCTCTGTTCTGGACACTTCCTGGTTGTCTGTTTCCTGATAACCACTGTACTGGGAGATTTCTCACTGTGGTGACTAATCAAGGAGGTGTGTCTAAAACCCTCAGCACCAATCCAGTTTCGTTTTCCAAACCTTCACTGCCCTCTATTGGCTCTCTGGCTCTGTACATCAGAGAACCAGGAAACAACAGCAAAAACGAAACTAAACTGTAGGTACATTATATGATTGGTTTTTATCTATTTTTAATAATTTTTAAAAGGAATCAGTTAACTATTGTGGCCCAGATTCACGTAGGAGATACGACGGCGTATCTCCAGATACGCCGTCGTATCTCTGAGTCTGAGGCGTCGTATGTTGGCGCCTGATTCAAAGAATCAGATACGCCAGAATTTTTCTAAGATACGACCAGCGTAAGTCGCCTACGCCGTCGTATCTTAACTGCATATGTACGCTGGCCGCTAGTAACGTGTACGCTGATTTACGCCTAGAATATTTAAATCAGCTAGATACGCCAATTCACGAACGTACGCCCGGCCGTCGCATTACAGATACGCCGTTTAGGTAAGGCCTTTTCCGGCGTAAAGTTACCCCTGCTATATGAGGCGCAGCCAATGTTAAGTATGGACGTCGGGCCAGCGTCAAATTTTCCGTTGATTACGTCGTTTGCGTAAGTCGTTCGTGAATAGGGCTGTGTTGCGACTTTTGGCAACACCCTATATATTAGTTTCATATCAATGTCTGTATTAGCATAAAAATTTGCATTGCTGGCATGTGTGTCAATTTGTTGTAATGAAATGTTTTCTTAGATTACAGTGAAGGACGTTCCGGGGGCTTACTGCTACTCCTTCACCGATCCCCATATTGTTACCTTCGATGGCAGGTCAGAAAAGATCTAAAAAAAAATCAATGAAAGCATTTAAAATAAACATTTACACATAAATACATACAGTACACAATTGTATAAATAAACACATATAATCACAAACACACAACATCATTTTCAGGAACACATTGGGTGTGAATGATCTAAAATCAATAGTTGTCGTTATATCATTAAAATTCTGGGCACTTTAGATTTAGACTAAGGAGGTCTTTAGACACCTGGGTGACACTGCCCCCTTGTGACATCATCGACTGAGGGGATGATGGGTCGATGACGTCACAAGGGGCGGTGCCACCTGGTCATGTCACCTGTTGGCCCCGCCTCCTTAATTATTTAAGAGCTGTAAGACGGCAGTCGGCGGGAGCCTTCGTTAGGGCCGTCCAGGGTTGTGGGGAAGAGGCCCTTGTCTCCATCAACATGTTGAGGACATGTGACCTTGTATGGTTCGGGGGGGGGGGCACTTGCTGGTTTCCCCCTGCATGCTCTGATAATAAGGGTCTGGTATAGAATTTGGGGGATACCCCACAACAAAAATAACAATAAAAAAATCATAGGGTCCCCCCAAGCTCCATAATAGACCTCTGGTATGGATTTTGAGGGGAGCCCCACATTAAAAAAGAAAAACGGCATGGGGCCCCCCTATAATCCATACCAAACCTCTGGTATGGATTTTAAGGGGAAAGCCACGTCAAGGATTTTAAGGGGAAAGCTCGGCAGGTCAGGAAAGAGGGGGGGACAAGCGAGTGCCTGCCTCCCCTGAACCATACCAGGCCAGATGCCCTCAACATTTTGATGGAGACAAGAGCCTCTTCCCCGCAACCCTGGCTGGTGGTTGTGTGGGTCTGCGGGGGGGGGGGGCTAATCGGAATCTGGAAGGCCCTAAGGTCCTGGTATGCATTGGGAAATGGGGGGGGCACGCCATTTTTTTTTTTTTTTTTTTCTCTTTTTTTCATTGCCGGCATTCTTTTTACAAGTCGCACCTAAGTTGCATCGATATCAGATGTGCCTTTAATGCGACTTTTGAGGGTTTACATTGAGGCCTATGGCCCTCAAGTCGCATGAAAGGTGGGCCAAAGTAATGCAGGAACTACTTTAAAGTGGCACAGATATGATAGAGAAACATGGGGTGCGACTGGTCATGCGACTTTTGGGTCCAAAGTCGCATGCATGGAGTCTTAGGGTAAAGTTAGATGTAGATTAGATTTCAGACTATATCTTATCTATTGGTCTATAAACATTACAGAAATCTTTCATAGTAACAAATAAAATGTGTCTTTCGCAGGTACTATGACAACTTCAACACTGGAACCTTTGTCCTGCATAAGAGCACCTCCCGTGACTTCGAAGTTCACGTGCGGCAGTGGGACTGCGGGAGTGTTGACCACCCAGCGTCCTGTAATTGCGGCTTTGTAGCCAGGGAAGGGGGTGACACCATCACCTTTGATATGTGCAGCGGACAGCTACACGAGTCCCAGCCGCACCTCTCCGTGAAGAGTCAGGATTCTACAGAGCCGGGTTTTCGGATTACAGAGTCTTACCTTGGAAGAAAGATCACGGTAGGGGGTCACCACCTTATAAACTAACAAAAGATATTTATCCGTTCCTGGTGTCGACCTTGTATCAGCCTGTACAGAAAAGCTCAGGCTGGCAAAGGGAGAAGCAGCACAAGGAAGCAATAATGGTAACACTGCAGGGATGGACTGACCATTGGGACTAACGGGAGTTTCCCGGTGGGCCAATGGCTTAGTGGGCCGGCTTCAGTGACAGCGGACTGCCCCCCTCTTCGCTCCTCTGTCTCTCCCTCCCTGCATCGCTCACCTCCTCTCCCTCCCCGCAGCGCTCACCTGGGGGGGGGGGGCAGAGAAGCAGGGGGAGGACCAGAGGAGCAGGGGGGGTGACAGAGGAGCATGAGGGGGACCAGAAGGAACACGGGGGAGGGGACAGACAGCTGACTCAACAGCTATGGCCTGGGAGTTTCTCACTTCTGCCTAATCTTGTCCCATGGGGGGGAGGGGGGCAGGAACTAATTCTTTGCCCCAGGTGAAATAATGTCTAGCTTCCCCACTGGTACTGCCTATAAGAGTACCAGTACCAGCCTTTCTACTCTAATAAAGTAGAACGGCTAGTGGTTAGTGAAGAGGGAGAGGGGGCTTGGGTGACCAGGGGGAGGGGGGGGCCGAAGTTGTCCAGCCACCATGGGAGAGACCTGTCAAAGTGGGCCAGTCTGGATGAAGTCCAGAGTCAAATTTTTGTCCCAGTCCAGCCCTGTAACAGGGTGATTGGGATTATAATGGTGCCCAGAACAATAAAGAATAAAAAAATATCGAAATTTATTACAAACAACAACAAATATAGGGTTAAAAAAAAATTGTAGACCATGATACAAATCATGTTTAATGGTCACTGATATCCATATATAGTAGGTGATCAGTACTTAATGTTGTATCCCAACATGTTTCGCCAACAATGGCTTCCTCAGGAGATTTTTTTGGACCATCAGTATTCCATACAGCTCTAGTAATGGTAAGATAATTTACATATTAATTATATAATACAATATAATGGATAACAACAGTCATATATACAGTCATATGGACATTATATGGATATCACATGACGCAAGCCTTGTAAGTGGAACAGAGAAAGATAAGGTCTCCTGACCTGTCAAACAGGGCTGTGCTGTGTGGCAGAGCTGTATGAATCTCAGGACTGGATGTACAGAAATGCCAATCCTTTGGCATCTAAAACAGCTCCCATATATGCATCTCATCTGCGTGTTTAGCTGTTTTCCTGGAGTTCCGCTTTAACCCCTTCCCGACCAGCAGGTTGGCTCCCCTGCACGAGCCTTCGTAGCTGAACGTCAGCTGTTTAAGACGCCTTAGCAGGTGCCGCAGCGTGTCCCCGGAGCCAATGCGCGTGCCCGGCGGGCACGATGACCGCTGGGCACCCGCAATCGCTCGTGACAGAGCGAGAACCGGGATCTGTGTGTGTAAACACACAGATCCCGGATCTCTCAGGGCAGAGGAGAGAGATTGTGTGTTCATACTAAGTAGGAAGATTAATCGGTCTCCTCCCCCAGTCAGTACCCCCCCTCCCCACAGTTAGAACACACCTAGGGAACACGGTTATCCCCTTATTCGTCCCTTAGTGTTAACCCCATCCCTGCCAGTGACATTTATACAGTGGCTTTTTTTAGCTCTGATCGCTGTATAAATGTCACTGGTCCCAAAAAAGAATCAAAAGTGTCCGATCTGTCCGCCGCAATGTCGCAGTCACAATAAAAATCGCAGATCGCCGCCATTACTAGTAAAAAATTGCATAAATCTATCCCCTATTTTGTAGACGCTATAACTTTTACGCAAACCAATCAACATATGCTTATTGCGTTTTTTTTTAACCAAAAATATATAGGCCCGGATTCACAAAGCACTTACGCCGACGTATCTCGAGATACGCCGCATAAGTGTAAATATGCGCCATTGTATCTGTGCGCCGTGCCCACAAAACTAGATACGCCTGAAAATAGGCTTCATCCGACCGACGTTACTTGTCTATGCCGGCATATCGTGGGCGCATATTTACGCTGGGCGCATTTGCCGCTCCCATTGATTTTCAATGCACATATGCAAAGGAGGGAGATATGCCGATTCACGAACATACGTCCGTCCGACGCAGTGCGCGTAAAGTCATACGTCCGGTTACGTTCACGTCGTAGGCAGTGATCCGTCGAATCTTAGGGAGTAGTTCCGACGTGATTCTGAGCATGCGCACTGGGATGCGTCCACGGGATGGCGCATGCGCCGTTCGTTATTCGTATCTTTATGGCGCTCGGCCCATCATTTGCATGGAGACACGCCTCATTAGCATGGCTCACGCCCTCTTCCACCTACGCCGGCTTGCGCCGAGGGAACCCAGCGCAGTTTGGGAGGCAAGTGCTTTGTGAATTTGGTGCTTGCCTCTCTGCGCTACGTCGGCGTAGCGTATATTGGATACGCTACGCCGGCATAAATATGCACCAATGTATGTGAATCCGGGCCATAGAATACATATCGCCTGAACTGATAAAGAATTTTTTTTAATATTTTTTTTTAAATTGGGATATTTATTATACCAAAAAGTACAAAATGATTTATTTATTTTCAAAATAGTCGCTCTTTTTTTGTTTGTAGCGCAAAAAATAAAAACCGCAGAGGTGATCAAATACCACCAAAAGAAAGCTCTATTTTTGGGAAAAAAAGGACACCAATTTGGTTTGGGTACAGCGTCGCACGACCGCGCAATTCTCAGTTAAAGTGACGCAGTGCCGTATCGCAAAAACTGGCCTGGACGGGAAGGGGGTAAATTCTTCCGGGGCTGAAGTGGTTAAGATATGAACCAAGAACCTTCCTACAAAATAGCTATTCCAGCCGCTGCACCAATATTGCTATAAGAAAATGCAAATTACCGTAACTTTCACCCCCACATGTTCTGCGCAGATAAATAACTTTTTTTTCTTCTGTCCTCTTTAATATGTACATATTCCTTGAAGGACATGGAATACTAAAGTGATTTATTACACTTGGCTGGGGGATGGGGGGGATGGGGGGGGGGGGATAGTATCACTTTGAAATGTGATTCATGTCCCCCCCCCCCCCCATTGAAGCGGTTAATTTGTTTGCCTGTGGGAAAGTTTAAATGTTGTATCCAGAAAACAGATGTGTTCAGGATGTCACAGTGCACCCGCTGGAGGCTCTTTAAGAGGAACTCCATAGAGTCCTGAATGATGTGCATGAAGACAGCAACCAATCAGATTGCTAGGATTGATATCTTGGGTTGCTGCACTTTGCACAGCCTCGCCGTCTCACTCAGTTCTTCACAACTGTTGTGGAGCGACAGGGAACTACAAGTGCAAGCATGCCTTGCTGTCTTCAAACTGATGGTTTTCCCGGGACTTGTATATGGAGGGAACATGTTGCCTAAAAAATGCCAAGTTTTTAGGCATTCTGGTGGCTTTTTTTTATTACTGATCTAAACAGATACCATTATGTTTAATGGACCTGTACACACACACAGGTGCAAAAACATTCGCTGTGTATCAACTTGCCATCCAGAAGATTTAGGTTCAATTCACATCTATGCATGTTGCTTTTGAGCGTTTCTGCAGTGCTTTTTGCGGTGCTTTGCCGCGTTTTTACTGCAATTTTGCCGCAATTTGCGGGTTTTTTTAGACTGTATATAGCTGGTTGCTAGGGAGAGGAATGGGAAGCTGGCCGCCATGTCCTTAACAACGGATGAGTCATCAGCTGTCAGCAGGCTTCCCCGCTGAATGTAAAAAAATGAATTGCCGGTAAAAAAAAATGTGAAAAAAATAAACAGCGTGGGGTCCCCCCCAAAAATCCATACCAGGCCCTTAGTTCTAGTATGGATTCTTTCAAAAACATTTTGGCGTGGGGTCTCCCCCAAAATCCATGCCAGACCCTTATCCGAGCATGCAGCCTGGCAGGTCAGGAAGGGGAGGGGACGAGCGAGCTCCACCCCCCCCTCCTGAACCATACCAGGCCGCATGCCCTCAACATAGGGGGTGGCTCTGCGCCCCCCACCCCAAAGCACCTTTCACCCATGTTGATGGGGACAAGGGCCTCTTACCAGTGGTTGTCGGGGTCTGCAGGCGGGAGGCTTATCGGAATCTGGAAGCCCCCTTTAACAAGGGGGCCCCCAGATCCCCGGCCTCCCCCCTATGTGAATGAGTATGGGGGACATTATCAGTGCCGGCCCAAGACATTGTGCTGCCTGGTACCAAGAATGAAATGCTGCCCCCCCCCCCCCAAAAAAAAATTACGCCCACCAAAATGCCCCCACATCCATTATTTTATATCATGATAACTAAAGTGGACCTATCATGGCTCTATACATGTATATAGGAGTATAAAAAGGACCTGTTATGGCTCTATTCATGCAATTAACCTCACAGTGGAGTGGAGAGCGGAACAGGAGGAGCGGTCGGGTGGCAATTAGCCCCACAGTTGAGTGGAGAGTGGAGCTGGCGGAATGGGATGGCGTGCAGGCAGGAAATTTGCTGCCCCCCTGAAAGTGCTGCCTGGTACAATGGTACCATCGGGTCCCATGGTAGGGCCGGCCCTGGACATTATACTCCTACCCATTCACTAAAAAAAATTGTGTAGTGTGAAAAAATACAGTTTTTGACAAGTCTTTAATTAAAAATATCTTCTTCTTTCCTGCTTCTTCCTCCATCTTCTCCCGCATCTTCCTCCTCCGAGCTTCTCCTTCTCCCGCTTTTATTCTTTCTCCTGTCTTCTTTGTCCAGTGTTCTATTTCCTCTGCCGGCGATCCCGCCAATGACCCTCCACTGATGCTACATCCCGCTCATCTCTCCACACTGATGTCAGGTATGTCTTAGATAATGATGGGGGCGTGGCTACTGGATGACGTCACACGGAGGCCCCATCCCCTTGTGATGTCACCGCCTGGGGAATGATGGGTCACAAGGGAGAGGGGCCTCTGGATGAGGTCATCCGATGGCCACGCCCCCATCATTATCTAAGAAATGCTTGACATTAGCATGGACAGATCAGCGGGACGCAGCAGTGGAGGAGGGTCATCGGCGGGAGCGGCTATTTCTTATAGCACACAAAATAAAAGACCCCAGAGGTGATCGAATACCACCAAAAGTAAGCTCTATTTGTGTGGAAAAAAATTATACATTTATTTTGGGTACAGTGTTGCATGACCACGTAATTGTCAGTTACAGTAACACAGTGCCAAAAAGAAAAAATGGCCTGGTCATGAAGGGGGCTAAGGCTCAATTCACACTAATGCGTTTTTTCTGCATTTTGCAGACATGCAGGGAATTTTTTAAACATGAGTTTCTATGAGACACGTTCACATCAATGTCTTTTGTGCCTCTGCGCTTTTTTGGAAAGGGTCGGGGACTTTTTTTTCTGCAAAATGCAGAGTTTTGCATGTAATAGGCTTCAATAGACCCACATCCATCATGCAAATACTGTGTTTATAACCGAGTCATCAGCTGTCAGTGGGCTTCCCAGCTGACAGCTGAATGTAAAAAGAGAATTGCCGGAAAAAAAAACTTGAAAAAATAGCATGCCCCCCCCAGGTCCATACCAGGCCCTTGGGTCTAGTTTGGAAACGGATAAGGGTCTGGTATGGATTTGGAAGGGGGGAACCCACGCCATTTTTTTTCCTTTTTACATTTTGGCGTGGGGTCCCCCCCAAAATCCATACCAGACCCTTATCCGAGCATGCAG
The DNA here is from genome assembly GCF_905171775.1 of Rana temporaria. Lineage (NCBI taxonomy): Eukaryota > Metazoa > Chordata > Amphibia > Anura > Ranidae > Rana > Rana temporaria. The sequence continues at coordinate 23,526,229 of NC_053493.1, forward strand.
CCCGGCAGGTCAGGGAAGTGAGGGGACGAGCAAGCGCCCCCCTTATGAACCATACCAGGCCACATACCCTCAACATGGGGGGGGTGGGTGCTTTGAGGCAGGGAGGGACTCTGCTCTTTATTTCTCCTGTCTTCTTTGTCCTGTGTTCTTCTTCTTCTGTAGCCGCTCCCGCCGATGACCCTCCTCCGATGCTGCATCCAGCTGATCTGTCCACGCATTTCTCTTTTTACATTCAGCTGTCAGCTGGGAAGCCCACTGACAGCTGATGACTCATTGGTTGTTAAGAATGCGGCAACCGGCTTCCCGGCCCCCTCCAGTTATATAAAGTGAATGTACAGCAAAAAATAAAGGAAATTGCAAAATGCAAAAAAGCGGCAAAAGCCTATTACATGCAAAACTCTGCATTTTGCAGAAAAAAAAGTCCCCGACCCTTTCCAAAAACGCAGAGGCACGAAAATACATTGATGTGAACATGTCTCATAGAAACTCATGTTAAAAAAATTCCCTGCATTTCTGCAAAATGCAGAAAAAACGCATTAGTGTGAATGGAGCCTTAGCCCCCTTCATGACCAGGCCATTTTTTCTTTTTGGCACTGCGTTACTGTAACTGACAATTGCGTGGTCATGCAACACTGTACCCAAAATAAATGTATAATTTTTTTTCCACACAAATAGAGTTTTCTTTTGGTGGTATTCAATGCCCACTGTTTTTTTTATTTTTTGTGCTATAAACAAAAAAAAACAAATAAATTTATAATTTGTCCAAGCACTAATAGAATCACCCATAAATTAAGGCACCTAATCCCAAAAGAAAATTTTGAATTTGAGACGAGAGAGAAAAGGGGTATTTTACGGTGCAAGGGGTAGAGCAGTAATGATGAGAAAGAATGTGTCTTAAGAAAATACAAAATAATTTTATTACATATAAATATATAAAAACAGAGTTCAATCAAATTTATAATTCATGGTGGTCGTGGATAAACATTTTTTCAATTTAAAACACACAGAGCTGGCAAATTCCCAACATGTTTTGCGATTTTCGCTTCTTCAGGGGAAGGCAAAATCCGTACAAAAAGTTTATAACTAGGTAGAAGAAAATAATTAAATTAGCCACGTATAATGTATAGAGAACAATACATAAACATATGGGTAACATAGACATGTGGCAGATGGCCAAGGAGTACTCCAAAGGGGGGGGGCAGTCTAAGTATGCTTACCCGCACACCCCACAGAGTCGGGCGCTCAATATCTCCCATGGACATGGATGGATGTACAGACCCTAGGGAGGGGTCACCACAATGGTCCGAGGACGGTCACAAAAAGAGGCTATATGAGCCCGGAAGGCGACTGTTGGATGAAAAAACATGATGTATGGCCGTAAGGGAATATTAAACGGGGGTCAAAAGACCTAAAATAAATTGGTGAGGTCCAATGTATGGAGCCACATCAGTAATTTTTGAACCAAAGAAAGGGAGATCATTTGTACGTATTTTGTCTTCCCCTGAAGAAGCGAAAATCGCAAAACATGTTGGGAATTTGCATTCTCCGTGTGTTTTAAATTGAAAAAATGTTTATCAATGACCACCGTGAATTATAAATTTGATTGAACTCTGTTTTTATATATTTATATGTAATAAAATTATGCTCTACCCCTTGCACCGTAAAATATCCTCTTTTCGCACTCTTCTAAAAAAATAAAAAATAAATAAAAACGAAAAACTATTTTTTTTTTTACATTTCTGCTATAAAACACATCTAATAAAAAGAATAAAAGAAATAATATCTCCCACGGCGGCCAAGGGGGTAGATATGGAAGGGAACCTGTGTAGAATACAGGAAATAAATATATATGGGGTCCCAGGACCAGCGGTCCCAGTGAGTAGTGCTGCTATAGCCAAACTGTTTAGTTAAAGAGGTACAGGTGAGGAACCAAAAGTAATTACATACGAGGCTATATTACCAATTAAACACTGGTCAAGGAAAGCACTTTGAGGTCCGGTAGTGCTCAGAATGTCCTGGGTCCCAGGACATATGCGTGTGCAACAATTTGGCGATGGCATGACTACTCACTGGGACCGCTGGTCCTGGGACCCCATATATATGTATTTCCTGTATTCTACGCAGGTTCCCTTCCATATCTACCCCCTTGGCCGCCGTGGGAGATATTATTTCCGTGGCTGTTTTGGGCGTTTGAGCTGATGGGACACTTGCTGTTAGATTTTCTCCTGACGAAGCGATTTTTATTGTGAAACTAGTAGAGAGACCCCTCGCACCGTGACTCCAACACTCACCTGGATCCCCTACCTGGGGACTGCACCTTTGGTGACTTGATCGGTTGTCACGATATGTGTACTGCTTTAATTGTCTTTTATGTCTGATGTTTATTATTAAATCGTTTTTTTTTTTTTTTATATATATATAACTGCTCTTTTCTGAGTTCACCCATTCATCTTGTACCGAAAAAGTCCTCCCTGCCCACCCTGTTTTGTGGTTCTCTTGGGTCCTTGGGGTTCCCTGAGTCCTCGTGCTATTTTACTAGATTTTGGATGATGGTACTGTTCTAAATTCATGACTATTATGGCGCGTACACACGTTCAGTCCATCCGATGAGAACGGACCGATGGACCGTTGTCATCGGTTAACCGATGAAGCTGACTGATGGTCCGTCACGCCTACACACCATCGGTTAAAAAAACGATCGTGTCAGAACGCGGTGACGTAAAACACAACGACGTGCTGAAAAAAATGAAGTTCAATGCTTCCAAGCATGCGTCGACTTGATTCTGAACATGCGTGGATTTTTAACCGATGGTCGTGCCTACTAACGATCGGTTTTGTCCTATCGGTTAGGAATCCATCGGTTAAATTTAAAACAAGTTGGCTTTTTTTTAACCGATGGTTAAATTACCGACGGCGCCCCCACACGATCGGTTTTGACCGATGAAAACGGTCCGTCAACCGATCGTGTGTACGCGGCATTAGTTTACTTTAGAGGTTAAAAATGAATTCATACTCAGTTGTGACATGACGCTACTCTTATATCAAGACATCGCTTGTATATCAAGGCAAAATGTATCAAAACATTTTGCTTGTCTTGCAAAACGCTCTCAAACCAAGTTACTCTCAAACCAAGGTTTTACTGTAGTTGTTCATTTATTTTCGATTTTCTCATTTTTGGGTTTTCAAATTTTCGGATTGTCGTTCTTTTTTTTCGGATTTTCTTTCCTTTGAATCTTCGGATTTTCCTTCTTATTTCCGGATGTTCGAAATTCAGAAATTTTGAATTGGAAATTCAATCATTCGCAAATCTGGAAATCGAAAATTTGTAAATTCGAAAATTTGAAAATCCAGAAATTCGAGAATTTTCATTGTTGAATTTCCAAATTTTGTAAAAATGTGTTAAACGGCTTTTCGTTAATTTGAGTATTTCCGAATTTGTCGAATTTGGTCGAAAAACGAATTTGGAACGAAACTAATTGCATATGTCTAGGTTTTATGCCCATGAACGCGGACACGTGAAAACACGCAATTACTATAAAGTCCATCCTCGTGTTTTTACGCGGGACCAGTCTGCCAGGAATCTGATGTTCATACGTGAGTACTTACTGTGTGTAGGTTGCAAGTTGTAGGTTGCCAAAGATTGCGTTAGGAAAGACTTTGGCATACAGAGGAGAAACAGACAATTGTCGGTTTCAGTTTTCCTTTTGCTGTATCACAAAATCCGCTCTTGGACTGAATCCGCTCATTGTGTAATATTCTCTGCCAATATTTTAATACCGCTGCAAGTTTATACCAGAGAGGGGACACATATATACAGTTTCCATTCCAGATGCATTGACATATCATCCTGAAATGTTACATCTGCTTGCACTGCGCTGAGTGTCTGATGGGCGGTCAGGGATAGTTAGTGGATTAGTAACGGTGCAAATTACGAGCAATCTGTACGCTGTAACTCTGCATGGTAAAGCCTCCGAGAAATTCCAGGATTTGTGTGCTGTGTAGGAAAAGAGGACAGAAAGGATTCCGCAGACCAGTATGTGTAATGCTTCATACACACGATAGGTTAGTCTGATGAAAACGGTCTGATGGACCGTTTTCATCAGACCAAACCGATCGCGTGTGGGCCCCATCGGTTATTTATCCATAGGTTAAAAAAATAGGAACTTTTTTTTTAAATTATCTGATGGATAAAAAACCTATAGAAAAAAACGATCATCTGTAGGTTAAAAATCCCCGCATGCTCAGAATCAAGTTGATGCATGCTCGGAAGCATTGAACTTCATTTTTCTCCGCACGTCGTTGTGTTTTACGTCACCGCATTCTGACACGATCGTTTTTTTAACTGATGGTGTGTAGGCGCGACTGATCATCAGTCAGCTTCATCGGATAACTGATGGAAAAATCCATCAGACCGTTTTCATCAGACTAACCTATCGTGTGTACAGGGCATAAAAGAAAAGAAAATCTTGCGCCAAAATAAATTAATATAAGCTGCTCCCCAAAAAATTAATTAATAAAATTAATACAACCAGCCTGAAAATTGCATAATGTATGGCCAGCCTTATGCCCTGTACAGTTTGTGAAGGTGGGGGCGCTAGTGAATAAATGTGTATAGTAGATATTGTAACAAATAAATACTATCAAACTAAACAGCTCCAAAACAAAAATATGTGATCATACATAGAAATTAGTATAATATAAGTGCATAAACCACTAGTACAACAATAATAGGTGTAACAATTGCTGAGTGTGTTACAACTGTGCAAAAGTCTGTATATAATCAAATCCAAAGAAGAAAAGTGCTTCATGCAAAGTAAAGTCCAGCAAAGGAATTCATAAATTCTTCCTATGTGAAAAAGTCTGTATATAATCAAATCCAAAGAAGAAAAGTGCTTCATGCAAAGTAAAGTCCAGCAAAGGAATTCATAAATTCTTCCTATGTGAAGAACCAGATAGACTGTATGACGATCCACCTTCACCAGCCGTATACATAACACCCAAAGTGCTTGATAGATGGATGGCTTCTTACCACATGGAGTTGACCCTTTTTGATTTAAAAAGAGGTCAAATGCGCTGTGTCAGGAATAAACCTGCTTTATGGATGAGTGGATGCCCCTCACTCCCTTGATGTATACAGGCTCTCATGCGGATATGCAAAGAACGAAAAATGCCAAGATAGTGTAATATTGCTTTAATATATGCAAGGATGTTTAAAAGGGATGTAAAAGTGTTTTTATCCATCCTTTTATATATTAAAGCAATATTACACTATATGCAAAGAACGAAAAATGCCAAGATAGTGTAATATTGCTTTAATATATGCAAGGATGTTTAAAAGGGATGTAAAAGTGTTTTTATCCATCCTTTTATATATTAAAGCAATATTACACTATCTTGGCATTTTTCGTTCTTTGCATATCCGCATGAGAGCCTGTATACATCAAGGGAGTGAGGGGCATCCACTCATCCATAAAGCAGGTTTATTCCTGACACAGCGCATTTGACCTCTTTTTAAATCAAAAAGGGTCAACTCCATGTGGTAAGAAGCCATCCATCTATCAAGCACTTTGGGTGTTATGTATACGGCTGGTGAAGGTGGATCGTCATACAGTCTATCTGGTTCTTCACATAGGAAGAATTTATGAATTCCTTTGCTGGACTTTACTTTGCATGAAGCACTTTTCTTCTTTGGATTTGATTATATACAGACTTTTGCACAGTTGTAACACACTCAGCAATTGTTACACCTATTATTGTTGTACTAGTGGTTTATGCACTTATATTATACTAATTTCTATGTATGATCACATATTTTTGTTTTGGAGCTGTTTAGTTTGATAGTATTTATTTGTTACAATATCTACTATACACATTTATTCACTAGCGCCCCCACCTTCACAAACTGTACAGGGCATAAGGCTGGCCATACATTATGCAATTTTCGGGCTGGTTGTATTCAAGGGGCTCGATTGATCAACTTGGGTACCATTAGCCTGCCCAAACATGATTCAAATAAATTGGTCAAGATTTGAACTGTCTATGGCCGCCTTTAGTGACTTTATCTGAGCCAAAGATAATGGATAATGCCTTTACTCAACCATGGTGATCAGTACATCAGCTTCATCATCCTTTGTCCAAAGAATAAGCCTATAGCCTTGTGTGTAATGTACTGTTTGTGTTGCTATAGTATTAGAGTATGACCCATATCCATGAAGACTTTATTGTCCTTGTGGCCTCAATCATATTCTTTGGTTCACTTTCTAAATTTCCTTTAGATCTCCTTCTCCTCGGGAGCGTTTGTCCGAGCCGATGTTAGTGAATGGGGGATGAGTTTAACGCTCAGAGCTCCGAGCTCGGACTTTAAGAAGACGCTGGGACTTTGCGGGACGTTCGATGGAAACCCCAATAATGATTTCCATGACACCAAAGGAGACCAGCTGGAGGAGACATCACGCAGCCACTTGTACTTCATCAACCATTGGAAGTAAGAGAAATACGCACTTGGATTACAACCTGTTGAAGTTAGATTGCGTTCTCACACTCTGTATAGTTCTTTATTACCATCTTATGATTTTTACCTGAACTTCACTTGGCTTAAGCCTCATACACTTTGGGTAGAAAAAATAAAAAGTTTAGGAGGAGCCTCTGATGTTAGTACAGCAATCTCCTCTGTTCTATGGTGTTCTGACAGGGGGCGCCCCCCAGGCTGAGGGCGCTGATTGGGAGCCGGTTGGCAGACCTTTTGTGGTCATGACCCTTCGATTGAAGCCTCTGTTGGACCGGCTGCCGTAGCCGCGGTTCAAATGTTGGCCGGTTTCTATTGACCCAACATTTAGCCCGTGTGTACTAGCCTTTTTTCTTAAGGCCCGTACACATGATCGGATATTCTGACAACAATTGTCCGATGGACGTGTTTTGTCGGATAATGTGACCATCTGTATGCTCCATCGGACAATTGTTGTCGGAATTTCCAACATTAGCAGAAGTTGCCGAAAAAGGTGGCGCTAAAGAGCTGAAAAACCATGTAGTTGGATGAAAAAGTTCTGCCGTTTGTATGCAGAACAAGTTCACGGCCAACGCCCTTCGGACAAAAATCCACGGATTTGTCCGGTGGAAGACCGATCGTGTGTATGAGGCTTAAATATGTACTTCCCATGCTTTGACTCCAGTGCCCTCTGTGCTCTCACTACATCGCTCAGTCCTGTATTACCATATGTCATGATTATTAACTGAGCTTCACATGGAAATGCATTACAACACTTTTTTTTTTCTAAGAATGCACTTCCCCTGCTGTCTCTCCAGTGCTCTGTGCTGGCAGAGCTGAGTAACAGCCACACCCCTCTTTACCAGACTTGTGGTGCAGAGGAAGCAACGGGTGTCACTGGAGAAGTTAGATTATGAAGTGTGCTGGGCAGTGTAGTCAAAACGTGGTGCCTATCGGACAGCACAGACATAATTAGACACATTGCACAACTTCTACAACAGGAGAGTGAAGGTAATACTTTGGAAATGAGGCCCGGATTCAGAAAGAATCGTGTATCTTTAGGCGGGCGTAGCGCATCTCAGTACCGTATTCACAAAGAACTTGCGCCCTAAGTTACGGCGGCGTAGCGTAAATGGGCCGGCGTAAGCCAGCGTAATTCAAAGTAGGCTGGTAGGGGGCGTGTTGTATGGAAATTAATCGTGACCCCACATAAATGACGAGCCTAACGAACGGCGCATGCGCGCGCATGGGCGCACATGCTCAGTATCACGTTGAATTTTCTCCCTAAGTTACGCCGGCTCAATGCTTAGTCGACGTGAACGTAACCTACGCCCATCCCCATTCACGTACGACTTACGCAAACAACGTAAAATACAATGCTGTTCTGACGTTTTCGACGTCCATACCTAACATGACTTACCCCTGCTTTATGAGGGGTAAAGTTACGCCGGACCGACGCCTTACGTAAACGACGGGCGCAAGTATGTTTCTGAATCGGCGTATCTACCTCATTTGCATATTCGACGCGGAAATATACGGAATCGGCCAGCGTAAATATGCACCTAATATACGACGGCGTAAGAGACTTATGTCAGTCGTATCTTAGACAAATTCTGGCGTATCTGATTCTTTGAATCAGGCGCCAAGATACAACGGCCCGGATTCAGACTTACGACGGCGTATCTGGGGATACGCTGTCGTAATTTGTTTCTGAATCCTGGCCGAGGTGTGTTAGTACAATATCTGAATAAATATAATTTCTGTGACTTCAGTTGGGCTTTAGGGTATGAATCCACAATAAGGGCGCAACAAGTGTATCCTAGGGATGTGTTCTAACTGTGGGGGGCGTGGCTACATGTGACACGACACTGATCACCATTTCCGATTACAGGGAGCTGTGATCAGTGTCCTGTCACTAGGAAGAATGGGGAAATCCTTGTTTACATAAGCATTTCCCCCGTTTCTTCCTCTCCATGAGACGAAAGAGGGTATCCCCGCGGACATCGAGCCCGCGGGACCTGAGGTCGGACTCACGGAGCTTGCGGCTGGGACACGCGCGCGCCCACAATGCTGCATCTTAAAGGGGACGTACCTGTGTGCCCATTTGTGTCGGATACAGTATACTGTAATTATGCTTTTTTAGGGACATAAATGCAAATCCTTTGGCTGGTCAAACAACTAATAAGGGCATGTATAATTCCTTAGATGCATTTACCTGTTTGCCTATAGTTTGGACTTTACCATTAAAACATTTTTTTGTTGTATTTTCCCTCAGAATTGCCGCTGGAGAAAGTTTCTTTGACAAAATACCAGAGTTTACACCACCAATCGCCAAAAAAATGAACTATTGCAGCTGCATGGCAAATACTAACCTGCTGCATTCATCTATGAACATGCTTTTCAGCAATTCGCAAGATGCTTCTCTCTGCAGTGGCATGGAGAATGTAAGGTTTCCCTCCATAATACCTGCACTTGATGTTACCAATGAGTACACCTACACTGATCCAGAACGAGAGCTAAGCAAGCGTTCATTGCCCGATGTTTCAATACAACATGACACATCACCTAGTGAGGAGGACCTTCATAATGATCCTAACCATCCAAAAGAACTCAAGAATGAATTGAAAAGAAATGTAATTTCCAGAAGATCATCTCAATCCCATGGAAGCAACAAGAACCAAGAAAACCGATGGGATCATAAAGGACATGTTAGGAATCGGTCTAAACGTCAGAATTACTATGAGTATCTGCAAACATTTCCATATCAAAGCCTCAGCCAAACTGACTTGGAAGGATTCAGCTACTTCTTCCCTGAAGATCACACCAGTGACTCACATCGTGAATTTCGTCCTTCTTGGCCAACTCCGTCAGGACTGACTCATGCATACGCTTCGGCGGTTTGCCAAGAGGCAGTCTTTAATGCGAGCATTGGGAGACTTTGTGTTGGGTTTTTAGAGAAGAGACTCATGAATGTGGTAGATATGTGCATCATGGATATTATGCTGAAGGACGACCTTGGCTGGGTGGAAGCAGGGGAGGCCCTACTTGAGAACGAGTGTGAAAGGAAACTTTTGGAACTCGGACATGATAAAGCAAAACACTCTCGGATACCCATTGACCCCATCATTCTAGCCCTGAAATGTCCCAACATGTGCAGTGGCAATGGACAGTGTATGGAATGGGGCTGTGCGTGCTTCAATGGTTATAGTTCATATGACTGTAGTGTTTTGTCTGGTAAGTTGGTGCTTTGTAGTTAAAACCTTCCATTAGTTGCCCATGTACAACTATGTACTAAGACGGCTCCATTAGGGTTGTCCCGATACCACTTTTTTAAGACTGAGTACAAGTACCGATACTTTTGTTCAAGTACTCGCCGATACCGAATACCAATACTTTTTTTTAATCTCATGTGACAGTGGCAGTATTTTTTTTTTTTTTATCTTTAACAATTTGTTTTTAATTTTTTTTCCAATTTTTTTTATTTATAATGCTTTTTTTTAAGGGGGGTGTCAGTGTGTTTTCTTTATTTTTTTATTTTCTACAATAATTTTTTTTATTCTTTTGTTTTTTTATTCTTTATTTTTTTATTTATTTTTTCAGCCCTGTTGGGGGGGCTTTGGTGAGATATCAGGGGTCTTAACAGACCTCTGACATCTCCCCTCTGAGACAGAGAAATGGACTAGGAACCAGGGGCGGACTGACAACTCATGGGGCCCCCGGGCAATAGAAGATTATGGGGCCGCCCGGTTTACAGATGGCCACCAAGCCAGGAGGCATTACAGAGGCGGGGCAGCTAAAATCTCAGGATTTTCACATCAAAAGCATGTCGGTTTTGGACATATCAGGGACAGATGTAAAAAAAAACACTGATTTTTACATACTGTCCCTGGTTTTAATGAGCCTGGCAACCCTGATGGGGCCCCCTAGTGGCATGGGGCCCTCGGGCAGTGCCCGAGTGCCTCAATGGTCAGTCCGCCCCTGCTAGGAACACATGTTCCCCAGTCCCTTTCTCAGCAGCATCAGCTGCGCTGAAAATGAAAGGAGAGAAGACAGCGTCTTCTCTTCATTCATAAACTGAAACATTTGTAAACACAGGTTACAATGTTTCAGTTATGTGATCACTGACTCTGTCCATTCGGAGCAGTAAGGAGCCGGATTTACCGGCTTCTACCCCGCTCTCCATCCTGACATTTCCAGGGGGTGGAGGAGGAGCACGGAAGGGGAGAGAAACACGGCAGCATACACGGGATACACGGCGGCATACACGGGATACACGGCGGCATACACGGGATACACGGCGGCATACACGGGATACACGGCGGCATACGCGGGATACACGGCGGCATACGCGGGATACACGGCGGGATACATGGAGGGAGGGAGACAGACTGCAGCAAAACGGAGGGGGGCTGGAGGAGGACACCGGACAGTCAGCGGTGATCGTGTGTGGGGGAGTTACAAGCACCGATAACCGCTGATTTTAAAGCAGCTGAAAGCCGTGCAGGGGGAGGGGTGTAGAGAGAAGCGGAGAAATTACTTTTGAATCTATACAGCGGTGATCGGTGCTTGTAACTTCCCCATGCACTGATCATCGCCGACAGTACAAGTATCGGGTGAAGCATCAGGAGCATTTGCCCGAGTACAAGTACTCGGGCAAATGCTTGGTTATCGGTCCCGATACCGATACTAGTATCGGTATCGGGACAACCCTAAGCTCCATAAAGACACGTCGGACCAGTTTGGTGTGAAGAAACTTGAAACAGAGCCCTAACCTCACCCTAATAAAACCCTTAAGGGTGAATAATGCCGCGTACACGCAATCGGAAATTCCGACAAGAAAAGTTCGATGTGAGCTTTTGGTCGGAAGTTCCGACCGTGTGTAGGCTCCATCTGACTTTTTCTGTCGGAATTTCCGACAACAAAAATTTGAGAGCTGGCTCTCAATTTTTCCGACGAGAAAAATTCTTGTTGGAAATTCCTTGGCTCTTCGTATGTGTTGTATGTCACCGCGTTCTTGCCGGTCGGAATTTCTGACAACATGTGTGGATTTTTGTGCATCATAATTGCAGACAGACGATAGAAAATTCCGACAAGAAAACCGTGGATTTTTTTTTCCGACGGAATGTTGGCTCAAACTTGTCTTGCATACACACGGTCACACAAATGTTGTCAGAAATTCTGTCTATATTAAAGCGGGGGTTCACCCTAAAAACGATTTTCTAACATTACATCCAGCTCACTCTCTACATTGACAGTATGCCGTTTGTTTTTTTGTTTTTGCTGTACATACCTCGTACAGCTATTTTCTTCCCCGGCTTCCGGGTCGAGACTCCCACGGGAGTGGGCGTTCCTATCCAGCAGGTGATTGACGTGATGACAAAAACGACCTCCCCCCGTCGCATAAGGAGCGTCACGAGTTTCCGAAAAAAGCCGAACGTCAGTGCGCAGGCGCCGTATAGCGCCAACCCGCCGTTCGGCTTCTTTCGGCAACTCGTGGCGCTCCTTATGCAACTGGGTGAGGTCGTTTTTGTCATCACGTCAATCACCTGCTGGATAGGAACGCCCACTCCCGCAGGAGTCCCGACCCGGAAGCCGGGGAAGAAAATAGCTGTACGAGGTATGTACAGCAAAAACAAAAAAACAAACGGCATACTGTCAATGTAGAGAGTGAGCTGGATGTAATGTTAGAAAATCGTTTTTAGGGTGAACCCCCGCTTTAAGCACCTCTAAGCTATTTTTAAGTTTTCATTATCAAGGGATGTGGTGCTGTAAAAGTTTTGGTCACTTATGCCACGTACACACGATCGGTTAAACCAATGAGAACGGTCTGATGGACCGTTTTCATCGGTCAAAACCCATCGTGTGTGGGCGCCATCGGTTATTTATCCATCGGTTAAAAAAAAGCCAACTTGTTTTAAATTTAACCGATGGATTCCTAACCGATAGGTCAAACCGATCATTAGTAGGCACAACCATTGGTTAAAAATCCACGCATGCTCAGAATCAAGTCGACGCATGCTTGGAAGCATTGATCTTCGTTTTTTTCAGCACTTAGTTGTGTTTTACGTCACCGCTTTCTGACACGATCATTTTTTTAACCGATGGTGTGTAGGCGCGACGGACCATCAGTCAGCTTCATCGGTTAACCGATGAAAACGGTCCATCGGTCCGTTCTCATCGGATGGACTGATCGTGTGTACGCGGCATTACCCACATCACTAATCAAATTCTGTATATACTCTGTAGTTTGCCTGGAGTTTACTGGTGTCTACCGGTGCCCAATCCAAAGATCCTGGTTGAAGAGCATCATTGAAGTCCAAGTCCACCATTTAAATTGACAATTTAGACAGACAATGTATTTCAATTAATATGTTTTGTCTTCTTTTTCTTTGTAAAGACCAAAGTCCTGAAATTTCTGAGCTTGAGAACTCCGGGCTCTGTGATGTTCGGAGATATGACTGCACTTCTGTACGAGTCTTTGGGACGGGATTCAAAGAATCGGTCAGCCTTAAATGTGAATTTACTAAGCAACAGGTATGTAGCTTCCGTGAGGTCACTGTTTGGGGGCAAATGTTTTGTTTGTTGAGTAGCATTTGTGTTAATTGCAATCTATTTGACATTTAGGAAATCAACTTCATGTAAATATACCAAATAGGCCTTTCGTTTACCTATGTATGCCTTCAAATATCATGAAATAATCTCAGTTCAGTCAGTGAAGTTACTCAAAAGTTGACTTTATACTTGGTTGTCTCATAAAAAGTAAAATATGCCATCAGGTGCATGGGTAGGGAATAGAAGGTACATCATTAGATTCTTTATAGCAGGACAGCTCAAGGTGGATATTGATTAATGATGTGCCTTAGTAGGCCAAGGACCAGGAGATGGAGAAGAGCAGAGGTGTCCAAACTTTTTTCAAAGAGGGCCAGATTTCATGAAGTGAACATGCGTGAGGGCCGACCATTTTGCCTGACATCCTTTGAACCATTAAAATTCGGTCTATTGCCCCGTACACACGATCGGATTTTCCGTCGGAAAAAGTTGGATGGTTTTTGCGACGGAATTCCGGTCAAGCTTGGCTTGCATACACACGGTCACACAAAAGTTCTCTGAACTTTCAACCGCCAAGAACGCGGTGATGCACAACACTACGATTAGCCGAGAAAATTAAGTTCAATGCTTACGAGCATTGAACCAGATACGCCGTCGTAACTCTGAGTGTGAGGCGTCGTATCTTTGCGCCTGATTCTTAGAATAATTTACGCATAGATTGTCTTAGATCCGACTGGCGTAAGTCTCTTACGCCGTCGTATCTAAGTTGTATATTTACGCTGGCCGCTAGGTGGCGCTTCCGTCGATTTACGCGTCAAATATGGTAATGAGCTAGATATGCCGATTCTCAAACGTACATGCGCCCGGCTTATTTTTTTACGTCGTTTACGTAAGGCTTTTTTGGGCGTAAAGTTACTCCTGCTCTATGAGGCGTAGACGAGGCGTACCAATGTTAGGTATGGACGTCGGAACAGCGTCATATTTTTAACGTTTTACGTCGTTTGCGTAAGTCGTCCGTGAATGGGGCTGTGCGTAAGTTACATTCACGTTGAAAGCATTGAGTAGTTGCGGCGTAATTTGGAGCATGCGCACTGGGATACGTCCACGCATGGCGCATGCGCCGTTCGTTAAAAGCGTCAATTACGTGGGGTCACGATTAATTTCCATAAAACACGCCCACCACTTCCACATTTGAATTAGGCAGGCTTACGCCGGCCCAGTTACACTACGCCGGCGTAACTTAAAGCGCAAGTTCTTTGAGAATACGGGACCTGCCGCTCTAAGTTACGGCGGCGTAGTGTATCTGAGATACGCTACGCCCGCTTAAAGATAGGCAAATCTACGTGAATCTGGGCCATACTGTATATACAAATCACTAGGGGGTCATACTAAACTGGAATGGCCGCAATTGGCCCGCGGGCCGGACTTTGGACATGCCTGGAGTAGAGGAACCATATCTGTAAAATCAGAAGAGTGTTATCACCCTCCACGAGAGTATGCACAACGTTAACACTTGTCAGTAGATTTAAGCATAGCTACACCTAAAATCCAAAGTTTGGCTGCATGGATTCATAGCTTGCCACTACACTTACATGGTGGCCTCCTTGCAGGCACGTACTGCTGTAGAATGGATTTCAAAGCATGCTTAGGCAAAAGATCAATTGCAGAATATCTACTGTTAATGGTCTGTCATTCACAACTGGCTTGTCTCACCCTGCTTGAAAGTCTGTTTGTCGTTGTCTAGGTCCACTTTAAATGAATGCGTGACTAAACCATTTTTTACACTTGTGCATTCTTCCCATATTCCCAGTATAGTGGTGGCAAATGGATCCCTCTTGAGCCAGTGCTCATGGACGCTACTTTCAGGAATTCCAGAGCTATTGACTGCCAGATTCCTGTAGATGCCGGCCAAGCTCATGGAATGGAACCAGTGGATGACAAACCAATTGCAAGGTGGAGAGTAAAGGTATTGGATTTTTTCATAATCTCAAGGGAATTTGTTTTGATAGTTTACAAACAGTGTGAGTGCTGATTGATATCATCCGGTTGGAGAATTAAGGTTAGAAAATTTGGGATCCAGCAATGTATTATAAAATAGCAACATGTTAAAGTGGAGTTTCACCCAAAAGTGGAACT
This sequence comes from Rana temporaria, assembly GCF_905171775.1. Lineage (NCBI taxonomy): Eukaryota > Metazoa > Chordata > Amphibia > Anura > Ranidae > Rana > Rana temporaria. The sequence goes on from NC_053493.1 coordinate 23,541,398, forward strand.
TCCGCTTATCTTATTCCTCCCCCCCTCCAGTGCCACATTTGGCACCTTTCATGGGGAGGGGAGACAGGATACCAGTCCCTGCCGCAGATCTGTGACGTCACCGCGGGGCTCCCTCCTCCTCCCCTGGCGCCGGGCCAATAGAAGAGAGGAGCGGGGCCTTGCATATGCGCAGTAGGGTTCCAAAAGGCTACACTCCTGGGTTCCTGTACCCGCAATGGTGGCGGAGCACCCGAAACTAGGGTTGAGCGAACCCGAACTGTAAAGTTCGGGTTCGGTACGGACTTTGGGTTTTTCCCGAACCCGGACCGAACCCGTATAGTTGGAAAAAGTCCGGGGTTCGGAGTTCGGGTATGTTTTGGCGCGCTGCACGGCAGCCAATCGCCATTCGTGTTACTACTGTGACTGGGAACTGATCACAGCCATGCCTACTTATGGCATGGCTGTGATTGGCCAGTGCAGCATGTGACCCATCATGTGACCAGTCTCTATATTAGATAGAGGCACACAGCACAGATCGTCACTCTGCTTCACTGTAGATAGGGAAAGGCTGGTGGAATCTGCTGCATAGGGAAAGTGTTGGGTGTATCTGGCTGGATTTCACTTATGTGAGGGGAAGGTTCCTGATTCTGCTGAGGGAAAGTGTTAGGTCTATGCTGTTATACTGCTCCAGAAATATCAAGAAGCACACGTTATTTCTTTGATATCTGCATCATCTTATGGCATCTGGCTCGTTGTCACTGCTTCACTTATGTGAGGGAAAGGTTGCTGAATCATAGGGACAGTTTTAGGTCTATGTTGCTCCAAAAATATCAACAAGCACTCTATTCCTGTGACATCTGCTGTGCTTCATATAGTTTAGGAATTTTGTTCAACTATAGTGGCTGTTTGCAATCTATAGGTGACTCTGAATATTTCAACAGCACTGCACCTGCCACACCACCTGTGCACCTGTGATATACTGTGTTTCTGTCAAGTACATAGTCAGGCAGGCACAGGTTCCTGAAATATTTGTAGTTGCCATGCTCTTCCCGACATTTTGCTGCCATTTGCAGCCCTCCAGCCCTTTCCCTTAGTTTTTTAGAGACATTTTTGTAGTCAAAAGTCCGGGTCCCCATTGACTTCAATGGGGTTCAGGTTCGGGTCAAAGTCCGGGTTCGGGTTCGGTCCCGAACCCAAACTTTTTTTTCAAAGTCCGGGTTCCGGTCCGAACAGGTGTCTGCTCAACTCTACCTGAAACATCATCTGCAGGTGCCGACATCGTTGGACTCCAGGACAGGTAAGTGCCCATCTTCACATAACTTCTTGAGTGCCTCACTATACCCTTTTAAAGGCCAGTTTTGACTTTTGTTGATATAGTTGAGCGCTGGCCCTTCTTCTTTTCCCCTCCTTCTCCTCCAGTTTGCTCATGGACATTGAGATTGCCCATCTCATTGAAGGACCAATAGGGAATAGGGAAACAGAGGGGTGCATGTTGAGATTTGCATTGTGAAAAGTGAAGAATATCAAGAGCCTGAAATGTTCTAACGTTGTCCTTGTGTTGTACTGGATTGTTTAGTTGGCAACCTGCACATTTCTATATGATTTATTCAAAATATTAGTGGTGAGGTGAATGATTTGCAAAATAGTTTTTTTCCCCCTAAATAGCTTCCTTTACCTTAGTGCAGTCCTCCTTCACTTACCTCATCCTTTGATTTTGCTTTTAAATGTCCTTATTTCTTCTGAGAAATCCTCACTTCCTGTTCTTCTGTCTGTAACTACACACAGTAATGCGAGGCTTTCTCCCTGGTGTGGAGTGTCGTGCTCGCCCCCTCCCTTGGACTACAGGAGAGTCAGGACGCCCACTAACACACAGCTCCTTTCTCTATCTGCAACGTAGAGAGCATCCTGACTCTCCTGTAGTCCAAGGGAGGGGGCGAGTATGACACTCCACACCAGGGAGAAAGCCTTGCATTACTGTGTGGAGTTACAGACAGAAGAACCGGAAGTGAGGATTTCTCAGAATAAATAAGGACATTTAAAAGCAAAATGGAAGGATGAGGTAAGTGAAGGAGGACTGCACTAAGGTAAAGGAAGCTATTTAGGGGGGGAAAAAATTACCTTTACAACCCCTTTAAATCTTAACTGATGGAAATGCAGCTTGCAGCTATTATGTTTCTGACTGTTTGAAGTAAAACTCCACTCTGTGCAATTGCACTTTGTATTATTATGTGTTATTGAGAAGCAATTTACATTCCACATCTCTATCTGCAGGTCTCCAACGATGGCGAGGTCTTCAGTAACTTTAAATCAATGACTTTGTATGACGGAGCTTGTCAGACCTGCGATCCTGTGTCTGATGGACTGTGTAAGCTAAAGGTATATTACGCCATTCCTTTCACCCCCTACTCCCCCTCATTAATGAGCTGATAGAGGCATGTTACATATGTGTCCCACAGAATGTATAAAAAGAAACAATTCCCTACAAAGCATAGCACCATCGTCAGTGACTTTGGTGTAGATCAAAGCAGAAATCAATATGATGAGCAATTGAAACCTCTATTTACATCTTCTAGATCTCCAGTCTTCTCCTGCCCAACGCTTATTTGTAGACTGTTTCTCTCTCTCTCTCCCTTTCCTGTACAATACTTGGTTCCTGGCACAGCTAGCACGTGGCAGGCCCAACTGTAATCCAGTCAGATCCGAGAAATCGCCATTTACTGGCAGGGACCGCGGCCCCCTCTGGTATAGCAACCAATGGTGAAAGAAAGTCTCTCCCGTTTGCTCTACATCCACTCCTGCTCCTGGCATGGCTCTCTGAGCTCTCCCGACTGTGCCCGTCACTCACCGACACCTGTTGGATCCCTCCTGAAGACTTGCCCGGCAGTGTTCCCCGCTGTCCTCTCCTGCTCCTGTTCATGACACCCCTTGGGTTGCGTGGGGTTCCTTCACGGCTCCAAGGTCATCACCCCCCAGACTGGGGGGACTCCTTCCAAGGCCCTGACAGCCTAACATTCCATCTCTCAGTTCTTCCATCCAAACAACTCCTCCCCAGCATGGCTGACCCTGGGTATATCAAGGCCTGCCCCCTGCCAATCCAAGTTGGGGATTGGTCAGGGCTCTCTGAGCCACCTCATGCCACTCCACTCCTCTTCCCCGCCTCCCTTCTGGCATGCCTCTCCCAGCTCTCCCGACTGTGCCTGTCACTCACCGACACCTGTTGGATCCCTCCTGAAAAAAGAATTGCCCGGCAGTGTTCCCTGCTGTCCTCTCCTGCTCCTGTTCATGACACCCCTTGGGTTGTGTGGGGTTCCTTCACAGCTCCTAGGTCACACCCCTCCCCCCCAGACTGGGGGGACTCCCTCCAAGGCCCGACAGCCTAACACTCCATCTCTCAGTTCTTCCATCCGAACAACTTCTCCTGAGCATGGCTGACCCTGGGTATATCAAGACCTGCTCCTTGCCAATCCTAGTTGGGGATTGGTCAGGGCTCCCTGAGACACCTCATGCCACTCCACTCCTCTTCCCCTGCCTCCCTTCTGGCATGCCTCTCCCAGCTCTCCCGACTGTGCCTGTCACTCACCGACACCTGTTGGATCCCTCCTGAAAAAATAATTGCCTGGCAGTGTTCCCTGCTGTCCTCTCCTGCTCCTGTTCATGACACCCCTTGGGTTGTGTGGGGGTTCCCTCACAGCTCCAAGGTCACCCCCCCAGACTGGGGGACTCCCTCCAAGGCCCCGACAGCCTAACACTCCATCTCTTAGTTCTTCCATTCGATCAACTCCTCCCCAGCAAGGCTGATCCTGGGTATATCAAGGCCTGCTAATTCTAGTTAGGGATTGGTCAGTGCCCCCTGAGACACCTCATGCCACTCCACTCCTTTTGCCTGTCTCCCTACTAGATTCCAGAGGGAGGTGACAGAGAAATGATGCTGCATGTGAGTCACCTGCTGCTATTTTTGGCCACTCCCATCCCCACAGATCAAAACAAACAGGCCTAGCTCACAGCTAGGCCTGAATAAATGTACCTACCTAAAGTAGAGGGTGCTACACATGGGTAGATGAGCGGATGGGGTGGTGGAGCTAGGCCAGCATAGAAAGTAATTAGACACTCCCAGAAGAGAGGACTATGACATGCAAGAGGAAGAAGGCTGTGCTTTGACCTGCAATTATTTAAGTGATAGGTTCTCTTTAAAGTTCTAGAATCCGGTAAAGGTGTTGGAAAATAAATGCGACAACCTGCACATGTCTTCCACTCCTCACTTCCTCGGGGTATTACAATCATTGTCCTTAGTAAGTATTTGTTGTACTGAGCAGAATGTCAAAAGGAGTGACATCAGTCCCCAGATGATGATTCTCTAACACTTAGCTAAACCAGCCAATGACATCATCGTTCCCAGAGCAATACGTTCTGGACGCATTGCAGGTCTAGAGCGGGTGGAGACGGGGAACGCTGTAACAGAACAGATAATAATGGTGAGATGAATTGTTAGCCCAGTCATGTTTCCCGAACCATATGCTTCATGTTATTTTCCAGGAGAAGACCTGTAATATAGATGGACTTTGTTACGCTGAAGATGACACCAACCCCACCAGTCCTTGTCTACTCTGCAAGCCCGGGGTCTCCAAGTTAACGTGGTCAGTCACTGAAAGTAAGCCCTCCATTATTATCTATGGAAGAAAATGACAGTGAGTGAACACATGTGCTCTGCTGAGGGATTTGTGGAGTGGTTTAGATTTACACAGATTAAATATACAAGGCGTGACAATTTAATTCCCGGAATGGACTGTTAACCAGTTGCCGACTGGGGGGCTGAAGTGGTTAAAGAAAAAAATGTTTGCTTACCTATACACTACCGGCTGTTGTCACCTTCGAAGTAGTCCCCTTGTGAAACAACACACTTTTTATAGACGTGCCACTGCCAGAAATTCCTGCAATTCGTTTTCCAAAACGCTGCACAGTATCTTTGTCGCAGTGCACTCGATGCCTGGAATTTCAGCAAATCCTGTATCCTTTTAGGGATTTTTTTTAATTGTGAAAATAGCCAAAAGTCACAGGGTGCTAAATCAGGGGAATAAGGCGGTTATTCAAGTTTCGCAATGGGCTAGGGCAGGGGTGCCCAACCAGTGGCCCGGGGGGCCACATGTGGCTCGCGGAGCCCTCTGATGTGGCCCGTGACCTCCTGCTCTGGGATGGCCAGTTAGCAAGCCCAGATTGCAGGTTGCCAACCTGCCAGCCGAGAGCATCAGTGTTGTAAATTAGGCTGGCTGTAGAGGAAGCAAGTAACTTTTCAGAAAGTGCACCACACCTGCAGGATATAATAGACGTCTATGGCAAAGTGCAGCTAACCGGCGGGAAAACCATAGGTACACTGCGCCATAATAGACCGCAGACCATCAGTGTAAAAGCAGCCTTAGGCCCCTTTCACATGATCGGTCCAACCCAATCTGACCCTTCATTCACCTCTATGGAGCGGCAGATGTAAACAGACTTTTGTCCATTTAGACCTGCCTACCTCCAATCCGATCTGCTAAAAAAAACAGAATCTGCCCCCTTCTATCTGATTGGATCGGAGGGCCCATCGAGTAGATTGGGCTGTGTCTGCTTTGCATATGCAGACTGGACACAGACCTGTCATCTGCCCACTCCGTTCATTGTGGCCCAGGACTGGTTACTAAGTCGCTTAAGTGGCCCTCGGCTTTCAAAAGGTTGGGCACCCCTGGGCTAGGGGCTCAAGAAAACTTCGGAAATTCTAAATTCGAAAATTAAAAAATTCGGAACAAAATCCGAAAATAAATGAAAATTCAAAAGAAGAGCAAAAATTGGAAAATCTGAAATAACTAATAATAACTTAACTATTACTAACTATTAAATTATAGGTATTGGAATTTCCTTAAAAATGTGGCTGTTAGTGAACGTAACGAATACCAATTTATCCGAGTCACAAATTTTCCGAAATAACGAATGCTGTATCTAAACTAATGGAACGTAATGAATTAATAATAATAAATGACAATAGTAATGAAAACTTTATGGGCCATATTCTCAGAGAAGTTACGATGGAGTATCTCAGGATACTCCATCGTAACTCCCTTTTTTGGCCAGTGTATCTATGCTCCTGATTCTCAGAATCATTTTTGCATAGATACACTTAAGATCCGCCATCTGTAAGTCACTTACACTGGCGGATCTTAAATGCAATGACGCCGGCCGCCGCTAGATGGCATTTACATGAAGGAGTCATTTGCATATGCAAATGATCCTTCTACGCCGATTCCCGAACGAGTTCGCGTCGCGTAACCGTCGCTAACGTCGTTTGCGTAAGCGGAAACTTACCCCTGCTATATGAGGGGTAAGTTTCCGCAAGTCTCGCGTAGGCCATGTTACGGATGGCGTCGGGTCCCCGTCGTGTTTTTTCGTCGGATACGTCGTTTACGTAAGTCGTTCTTGAATACGACTTTACGTCAATGACGCACACGTCGGCGTCATTGACGTTTTCTGCCGAGAACTGGAGCATGCGCACTGGGCTTTTTGCAGCCCGGCGCATGCCCAGTTCTTTTGCATCGGGGGCGCGCTTCATTTGAATAGAAGCCGCCCCCTTGGAGATCCGCCAGGCTACGCCGGGACACTTACACTCCGCTGTCCCAAGTTATGGAGCAAGTGGTTGGGGAATACAACACCTGCTCCAGTAAGTTGGGACAGCGGAGTGTATGTGCCCTAAGCGAAGCAGGCGGAGATTCTTTCAGAATATGGCCCTATGTTATTAATTAGTTCCGTTACATTTGTTTATCCAGAAAATTCGTAAAGTCAGATAAATTTGTATTTGTTGCGTTCACTAACAGCCAAATTTGAAAGGAAATTCCAATACCTATAATTTAAGTCAGTTATTATTAGTTCGTTAGTTATTATTTAGAATTTCCGGATTTTTAATTTTCTAATTTATGAATTTTTGAATTTTCGGGTTTTGGATTTTCAAATTTACATTTTTTCTCATTTTCAGATTTTTGAATTTACGAACTTACAAATTTTCAGATGTACAAATTTATGAATTTTCTACATTTCGAGTTTACGAAATTTTAAATTTTCTAAATTTCAAATTTACAAATTTACGAATTTTCGAATTTACAATTTTCAAATTTTTGAATTTCAGAATTTGGGATTTTTGAATTTACGAATTTACAAATTTTCGAATTTACGAATTTACAAATTTTCGAATTTACGAATTTCCATCATAACAAATGACCCAGTGCACATGTCTAGTGCATACAAAACAGGATCTTCCTGCCAGCCAGTCCTGAGATTAACACAGCTCTGCCACACAGCACTATCCTGTTTCCCTTTTTTGGAAGATTTGAAGAGTGTCCGACACACCAGGAAGTTACAATTGTATTGATAATATCAGCTGAACCAAGTCACAAGTACAGTGGCAAGCCAACTTCCACCTACGTACGGCCTTTATGTTTTGCTGTTCAATGAATTTAATAAAATGTTAACAATATTTTAATTGAAGTGCCACACTGCTGCTAAGAGGTCCACATATGACTTTTATTCTAATAAAAGTCAGGGGGACAATCACCAAAATAAATTTCCAATGCGTTTCGAGGTCCCAGAGTGCCCATTTACCAGGGCAAGAAACAAAACATAAAGCCCTGTACGCGGGCAACTATTAGGATGGCGGACAAAATGTCACCGGCTTTTGCTCTGGGCAGGGGAATGCGGCAGGGATGCCTGCTGCCCAACCTGCTCTTTGCAATTGCTATAGAACCATTGGCAGCCCTGGTCAAGTGCCCAGATATGTGGATTTAGATATGGAACTTTACATGCAAAAATTATGTTATATGCTGATGACATGTTACTTTTTTTGGAGGATCCCAGCCTGTCATTGCCAGGGGTTATGTCCATAATAACGCAGTTTGGTCACTTTTCCGGCCTAACCATAAATTTGTCTAAGTCTGCCCTGACGATGCTGGATGAAGGTGGACCTCCCGGCCTCTTGTCCCATCCCGGTGGTTTCCAGACGTTTTCGAGATAAGATTAACAACTGGAATAACTTTAAAATGCCCCTGGCAAGCAGAGCCAACCTAATTAAAATGATTCTGATGCCTCAACTACTGTACTTTCTGCACAACTCACCAGTGGTCATACACTTAAAAATTTTCAGAGTAGTGAACACCCTTTTCAGGAGGTTGTTGTGGAATGTTAAGACTCCCAGGATCAAGCTGGAGCAGCTACAACACTCTAAGGATAGCGGAGGGTTGTCGGTCCCCAACTCTTAGCTGTACTATATTGCTGCCCAGTTGCAGCATTTGGTAGGCTCTATGGCCTGGGATCCGTTGGGCTCGGCGGCACGGCTGATGCTGTTTGCTTCAGGAGCTGAGACCATCCCTCTGGGCCTGGAGGCACAAATGTTTCTAAGATCCAATAAACAGACTCCAATGTCGCGTAAATTTAAAAGGTGTGGAACAAGGGTAGGCAGCTCCAGGGGGTGCGGGGGTTCATGACTTTAGCCCAATTTGGGGCAATCTCTCCTATGTAGAGCTGGCTAAGTTGCAACAGGAACCCCGATGGGGAGCCCATGGTGTCACTCTGTTATCTCACATATTTAACAATGGTAGGCTGCTATCCTTCCCTGAACTACAAGCTAACTTTAACCTGCCAGCCAGTATGTGGTTCCTATACATTCAGCTCCGACACGCAGTTGCAGCGCAGGGGGATGCGGGGGAGTGGACATTGTCGCCCACTCCTGTATTCCATGTGCTGCAATCTACCACTGAAACCAAAGGGATTATATCCCAATGCTATCAGATGTTATTGTCCGTACACTTGAGTGCTTTCCCATGTAAGGCTGTGTCTTTGTGGGAACAGGACCTCGGCCAAATTACTGGTGACCAGTGAGAGGAAGCTCTACAATCCATAACCACTTGCTCTCTGAATGTGGCACAAAAAGTTTCTCAACTATACATACTACTGAGATACATCATACTCCGATAAAACTACATAGGATGGGTAGACTGGCAGATCCGCTGTGCTGCCGTTGTCAGCAGCACGATGGGGACCTTATACACCTTCTGTGGCAGTGCCCGAAGTTGCACAGATACTGGAAAGAGGTGGTGGGGACACTTAATTCGGTGTTTCAAGTTAAGGTTCCTATCGACCCTTTGTGTTGTATATTGGGGGTTCTGGAAGACGCGGCCCCTGAGGAACTGATCAGGGTGGCAGTCTCTAGAGCGCTGTTTCAAGCTAGGAAGCTACTATTAATGGGATGGAATCGGCATCGCCGCCCACTCACTCCTCATGGATCATTCATGTGGGGAACACCCTTATTATGGAAAAATATATTTACAAACATAGGGGGTGCCCAGGCAGGTTTGAGCGGGTATGGTCAAGATGACTGGATACACCAGGTCTAAGCCCAAAAGAGCTTGTAATGTCTAGAATTTGCAATGTTTAGTAGTGTCTGGCGGATGCTGGGAGACTATGGTTAAGTGATGCATGAAGGGCTAATGCGTACATATTTATGATAAGCAGTTGTTTGGTTCTATTATGTACTTGTACATTGGAAGTTGTTGTTTATATACGTGTTCAATAAACACCTTTTTGATAAATAAAAAAAAAGCTGTGATGACGCTCATGAATCTCTTGCAGACAATCGGCCTCCAATGCTCCATTCACTATCGGGAAAACTACAGACATTTTACAGTGAAAACTTTGTATACCAGTTCATGGGGTCAGACCCAGAGGGTTCCGCCATTTTGTTCATGCTGGACTCTGGACCGGAGGGAGCCGTTCTGTCTCCGGCAGGACTGTTGGTCTGGAAGGTCTTGTCACAGACTGCAGAGAAGATTGTGTTCTCCATCTCTGATGACTGCAATGCAAAGACCACTGAGACGGTGGAGGTAAGGTATTCTGTATAATTTTCTATCACTGACTCTTGCTTACTATAGAGCAGGGGTCTCCAAACTTTCTAAACAAAGGGCCAGTTTACTGTCCTTCAGACTTTAGGAGGGCGGGACTGTGGCCAGTGGGAGTAGAAAAGGTTCCAACATCAGTGGGAAAAATAATACCCCATTGTTTGTTTCAGTCAGAGTAATTTCACCCCATTATTGGTGTAACTGGGAGGAATTGTGCCCCATCACTGATGTTATTAAGCCCCATCGTTGGTGCCATTGACAGGAATTGTATTCCATCACTGATGTTATTGGGCCCCATCCTTGGTGTCATTGAGAGGAATTATCCCCTATCACTGATGTTATTTGGCCCCATTGTTGGTGTCATTGAGAGAAATTGTGCCCCATCACTGATGTTATTGGGCCCGATTGTTGGTGTCATTGAGGCAAATTGTGCCCCATCACTGATGTTATTGGGCCCCATTGTTGGTGGGTAAGTGCTACCAATGACCAACTGACCAGGGGGAGGTTGGCATACTGTTTGCCGCTCCCCCCAAAAATTTCCACCGCCTGCCACTGCACGCTATGTAGCATGGATAGAGGAATCTGTTAACTTTTTCTCATTTAGCCCCCAGGATGAAAAAAAAATAAGCTGTTAGTGTATGACTGGCATAAGTGTATGGCCAACTTTACTTTAGCACCAGTGTCAGTACTTCCTGAATGGTAAAATTCAAAGAACGAATCTTGTTATTATTCAGGTTTTTTTTAAGTGATTCTGAAGCACACGCTCAAACATTGACTATCTGGAAGTGGCTCCTCTATTAATAATTATGTCATCGAGATCACAGAGATAGAATGCCTTTGAAGCCCTAGAGGTGGTGATTTACTGTGGAAACCTTCATCCAGGCATCTCATGAACATCAAAGTTCTGGACACCATAGAGGAGTGTGTGATGATATCTTCTCCCTTGTATACATATCATAGAATGAAAATGTATCCTGCCTGACTCTCGTAGAATCTGGATGAAAGATGATTTTTTTCCGATATAGCCTAGATTATGTCAGGGGGAAGTCATGTAGAAATGCCAAAACTTGAAGAGTCAACTTTTGCCCATTTGGCCAAATTTGATAAATAAGCTAGGAGCAGGGTGTCTTAATAGTATCATGAGCCCCTGGGCAAAGTAATGCCTCTAACAACCTGTCCCAATTTACGCACCTACTCTCAAGAATTAAAGTATAAATAGTTGATAGAATTAAACATAATAAAATTGACTTTAAACAATAAGAAAACATGCCATAAATCAAAGACTGATCAACACAAAGGGCACAGTACAGGGGGAGTCAGGAGGGCAGAATATTGGGATCAGGAGGGCACAGTACAGTTTATGGGATGCTGGCCGGGACATGGCCATCCGGGGACAGCTTAGTAGAAAGCGTGACTGTCCTGGCAAGTATGATGTAATGCAAGATCGTGGGGCCCCTATGCACCTGGGGGCCCTGGGCAATGCCCAGAGGTACCCATGCATTAAGACAGCCCCGGCTCGGAGCAGAAAAAAATCCTAAAACAAAATAAATACATAAATGTAATAAGAAGCATAGGACCATCTCCAACCTGAATTTTATTTCCAAGGCTTTTTATCACGTTCTGATTCTGTACCACATTGGAGATCACCTAAGGCCTCTTGTACACAGTACTTACTGTATGCTGTATATGAATGCCGGATCTCCTGGTGGAAATGCATATATGGTCTGTATACCGCGCTCAATATATGCATGTTTAAAGATTCTTCTAGCTACTCAAATGGAGGTGTGATTTATTCATGTGTACTTCTCTGCATGTATATGTAAAAATACTCACCAGTTACCCAGATCTTTGTACTATATTATTTTACTGATCTAAACATGGCGCCAGTTTACTGATGTGCACAGTCCCATTGAAAGCAATAAGCTGGATTAAAAAAACAAACGCCACAAGAGCGTTGCAAGAGCCCTTGAAGCCCAACAAAACTTTAACTAGTTAAGGGCCAGGCCTATTTTTCAGACTTGATGCTTACAAGTTAAAATCATTTTTTTTTCCAGACAATTACTTAGAACCCCTAAACATTATGGGGCAGATCCTCGTACAATTGCATGGGCGCAGCATATCACACATCTCCCCTCCCTCCTATAGTCTCCAGTGCAGGTCTTCCCTTCACAACCCCGCTTCCCACTGTGTAGTCATTAACTCCATTGTTGGTTGTTAGGAACACTGGGGGCTTAGCAACCAATTCAATCTTGCCCCAGCATTCATAGTAGGATGGAACTTTCTTCATAGAGACCTGCTACAGCTCCCACTTTGAGGCTACAGCCATACTGTAAGCTATACAGCGTTGATGGGAACCCTGATGTATGCTATTCCTCCCAATGATACTAATGATGGGGCACTATTCCTCCCAATGATAGGGTACTATTCCTCCCAATGATACCGATGAGGCACTATTCTTCCAACTGATACCAATGATGGGGACACTATTCCTCCCACTGTTACCAATGATGGGACACTATTCTTCCCACTGATACCAATGATGGGGGGCACTATTCCTCCCACTGATACCAACGATGGGGCACTATTCCTCCAACTTATACCAATGATGAGACACTATTCTTCCAACTGATACCAATGATGGGGGGCACTATTCCTCCCACTGATACCAACGATGGGGCACTATTCCTCCAACTTATACCAATGATGAGACACTATTCTTCCAACTGACACCGAATGTGGTTATGTTTACTCCCACTGTAGCCAGGAAAAATATTCACTCCCACTGGCCACAGTTTGACTGGCCCTTTGTTTAGAAAGTTTGGAGACCTCTGCTCTAGGTGTTCATTATAAGATAGCGCATCTTAACTTTTTGGATTCAGGTTCATTGTAAACTCTGTGATAAATCTTATTTTACCTATTTTGTTGTTGCATGTGTTCTTATTTCCTGTTCTCAGGTTCTGGTGAAAGCCTGTGGCTGCAAAAATGGTGGATCATGTGTGGCAAATATTAACTTCCCACCAGGAAAAGGGGAATATCTATGCATCTGCACACCAGGATTTGAGGGAGAGGATTGTGAAACGGACACTGATGACTGTCAGTCTAATCCATGCAGAGCAGGAAAATGCGTAGATGAGGTCAACGGCTATCACTGCGAATGTCCTCCAGGTCTGAAAGGTGGGTCAGGAATGACTAGATGTACTGTACACCAGGGCTTTCTTTCTCAGACAATGGGTGCAGGAACTCCCCCTTTCCAAGCCCCCGCTTTTCTCCGCCCCAACCCACCTCCCAGTACTGTCCCTTTTAGACAATATAGAACCAAGTATCATTTTGTGGCGCTAAGTAATTTGTATGGAATTTGGTAATGATATCAAGAAAAGCAGTAAAATAGATCCCCTGCAGCCAGAAAAAATAGATCCCCCTAACAACAATGGACCACCCACAACAATATTTCCCCACCAGCAACAATAGACTCCCAGCAGCATCAACAGATCTCCGCACAGCCAGCATTAATAGTCCCTCTGGCTGCCATCAATAATAGACCCCCTACCCCAACAGTAGATCTTTTAGCAGCAAATGACCCCCCAGCAACAATAGGTCCCCCACCAGCAACAATTGACCTCCCCAGCAACATTAGACCCCCCCTGCAAAAATAGATCCCCAGCAATGACAGGTATACAGTGTTTGGGACAGCAGGCATGTAAAGATGTGAAAAATGAATGGTCTGGTGATAGCATCTCTTTAATATTGTCCAACAAAGCCCATTTATAATGTGAGTGTGGGGGAGGAAGAGACAACCTTGGCACGAGCCTTACATCTCCAAGGCCGCGTACACACGGTCGGACAAAACCGATGAGAATGGACCGAGGTTCAGTTTCATCGGTCCAAACCGACCGTGTGTATAGCCCATCGGTCTGTTTTCCTTCGGTCCAAAATTTTAAAACATGCTTTCAAATCGAACCGATGGCGCGCTGCCCGATCGGTCCAAACCGATGGTTAGTACAGAAAGCATCGGTTCAAAACCCACGCATGCTCAGAATCAAGTCGACGCATGCTTGGAAGCATTGAACTACGTTTTATTCAGCACGTCGTGTGTTTGACGTCACCGCGTTCTGACCCGATCGTTTTTTGGAACGATGGTGTGTACGCACATCAGACCATCAGGCCACTTTAGCGGTGAACCGATCAAAATGGCCCGTCGGACTATTCTCATCGGTTTGGAACGACCGTGTGTACGCGGCCCAAGGGATTTTTATGATTGCTTGATTATCATGATGGAAAAAAACACAAAACATACAACCCAGTAATGGATAATTTCTTCAAGATCTAGTAACTCTACTTGTCTGTTGGTAGCCATAGGTGGAATGCCGCGTACACGCGATCTGGCTTTTGCCCGGCCAAATAACATCGGAATTCCGACAGAAAAATAGAACAAGTTCTATATCTAAACTCCGATGGAAAAAGTCCGATGGGGCTACACACGATCGGAATATCCGATGGAAAAAGTCCGTCTGACTTTTTTCATCGGAAACTCCGATCGTGTGTACGCGGAATAACAGTCTTTGCTCTATCTGGCTAAACTTCACCTTCTGCTCCTATGGGGGCTTTCGCACAGAAGCCTTTTCCCCCTGGAATTATTCCAACCAATAGGAAGCAGAACAGACTCAGAATTGTATACGTTTTATATCTTCCATCCTGAACTGCGTGAGAAGCGTATCAGTAGAGATGTGCACAACAGAATTTTTTTTTTTTTTATTCGATTCATTAAGTTAATAATTTTGTTATTATAATCATATTCATTATGTTAGAATGATTCATTTTTAGAATTATTGTCGTATATGCAGATTAGTTTTGTATTCGTTATATTTACGGTAAATCGATTTTAAATTTTAATTTCAAAATTAGAATTGAAGTTTTTCAGAATTTGAATTTCGAAATACGACTATATTCATTCTATTTTATTCTACTCTATTCCATTATTTTATATTCCATTTTTTTTTTTTTTCTTACAAAATGTTCTTTATTGGTTTTCATTACATATTCATTACAAAAAGAAAATAACATTTCATCTTTCACACTTATACAATATACCTTCAAAAACCTACATTACCCTTCCCCATACTATACTGTCTCATCGTATTCTCCTTAACCAACCTAAAATTGATGAAAGAGATTTAATGGTCCTGACTCCTAGTCTACTCTATGGTATATTCTTCCCACTGTCCTCTTATCTGGACTTGGAATTTGCCGTATTCTGTTCCTCTACTGAGAGGACTAGAACTCCGTAATTGCGTGATGTATAGAAAGAGGGGAGAGAGGAGGATAGAAAGGGAGGGAGAGGAGAGAAAAAAAGGGGGAGGAAAGAGAAAAAAAAAAAGGACAAAGGAAAAAAGGACATATTATTTTATGTTCTATTTTATTTTTTTAAATTCTATTGTTTTATATTTTAATAACTTCTATTCTGTTTTATTCTATTCCTTTTTACTATTCTATTCCATTCTGTTTTATTCTATTCTTTTATTTGCTATTCTATTTTATTCTGTTTTATTTTATTATGTTCTATTCTATTCTTTTATTTTCTATTCTATTTTATTTTATATTCTGTTTTATTCTATTATATTCTTTTCTATTAATCAGCCTAGGTAGGAATCATCATCTTATTTCAATTTTTTACCTTACTGTATTTACTGCAATATGTTTTATTTTCAAAAGCGAATTAATTTTCCAATTCAAATTCACATAATTTGTTTTGTTAGAATTTATTTTGTATTTATCCGATATATCCGAATCTCCGAATAACGAAAATTTCATCTGAATTTTGATTCGTAACTAAACAAATTGCACATGTCTAGGTGACAGTAAATATAGGATAGGGATAATAGAAGCATCTAAAAGTCCAGAATAATATTTTATTTAAAATTGCATTTCAGGATTTCAACTAAATTGAGAAAACTAATAGCATCAACGTTTCCATGCTTTCACTATTAATTGGTCAAGATTTCAGGTTTTATATTTTTTCCAGCCCTGAAGAAGGGAACTTCTTCACAACCCCCTAAACACGTTGCATTTTCTATTGATGTTTTTAAATAAAAATGTATTCTAGACTTTTAGATGTGGAGTGGTGCTTTCATTCTGCTATATTTACGGGCCAACAATGGAAGGTCTAAATACACATTTAAGTACACATAGAATAATCCGGCGCTCCTCACCACCTGAAGAAGTACCAACAAGGGTAAAAATCTGTCGGCCACTCCGAAGGCTATGCTAGCGTACTAGTCTTTGCGTTCACACAACAAACTCTTGTAGGAAAATAAATGATGGTGACTAATGTTATGCATTTCTTTTATCCATTTCCAGGAAAAACTTGTGAGGAAGATGTTGATGAGTGTCTATCTGTTCCTTGCTATAACAGCGTCCCCTGTACAAACACCCTGGGTTCCTACAAGTGTGGTCCTTGCCCACAGACCTATGAAGGAGATGGAAAGATATGTGGTAAAATGATAATTTTATATATTCTACACTTTTCCCACAACAATAGTGACCCGTTTAGAGGTTAGATTAAAGTATATGTAAACCCAAGAATTTAATATATTGAATATATACTGTATTGTCGTGGAAATTTTCAGATGTATTTAATATGTATTGTCATAGTGTCTCACAGTGTTAGTGTTAGTTAAAAAATAATATATATATATATATATATATATATATATATAATTTTTATTTCTATATTTAAAATATATATATATATATATATATATATATATATATATATATATATATATATATATATAATAAAATAGTTAATTTTTTTAAATAAAAAAATAAATATATATATATATATTTAAAAAAAATACTATTTTATTTGTATATATATATATTTATATTTAAAAATATTTAAATATTTTATATATATATATATATATATATATATATATATATATATATATATATATGTGTGTGTGTGTGTGTGTGTGTGTGTTTATATATCTATATCTCTCTCTTTCTATAGAGATAGATATATATATATATATATATATATATATATATATATATATATATATATATATATATATATATTTTTTATATTTATGTATTTTAATTCAAATATAATTAGTATATTTATTGAATAACATTTTTTTTATTTCTGCTTACTAGTCCTTGGATGTGGTGGCTGCATTTGTTGTTTTAGTTTCTTAAGCTTGTTTCTGTTATTTCCACCTGGTGAGCCTGCAGGTAATGAACTTCCTGTCCTTAGGGTCACTCACTATACTTTACAGTAGGACAGGAAGTATGTTAGGACTATAAAGCACCTTCCCCTATCATCATCTCTATAACATAGAAGGGGGTGGGGGGTTCTATAGTCCACAGAGAGAACTAGAAAAATGCTAATAAACGTCATCATAAAACAAAAATTGATGATTCTATTTAAAAGTTTATAAAAAAGATTACACTTAAGGAATGTTTTTAGCACTTTCCTTACACAATTTACTGGCAGTGTTTAGCATTGGCCTGTGGCGCTCTTACTGTTCTGCCTTCACAGTTTGACATTACACCCCCGCACAGGCTCCCCCCGACACGTTTTGTCAGTAGGGCTTACTTAAGTGAAAAAAAAATTGTTAGAGAAACAATCCAACCTGTGCAAATGGCAAAAGTGATCAACACTGAAATTTTAGAAGTAGCTGGAAATAAGTAAAAAATAGTAAAAGGAAAGAATCAACTAATGATTAATTTATTTGAAACCACGTTTCTCTATATCCATATAAAAGGACGAGAGCACCATGACTCAAGATTTAGTCCAATTAAACATTATTCAAAACATAAGGTTGGAAAGTATGTTTTGCGTTTTGAGGTCTCACAAATCCCCCTTCATCAAGGCCTTTGTACTGCAGGTTGGCTTTGTCGGACAGGCAACCCATGCTGGAATTACTTAATCCTAATTTCCCATACTTGCTCGTCCAGTATTACCATACGTGATTGCCAGCTTACAATGCCAGACATGAAGAAGGGGGATTGTTAGCCCCTGGAATGTTTTGGCAATACTTTCTGACCTTGTTGTGAATAACGGGCCAGATCCTCAAAAAACGGGCTTAACTTAAATATTCAGATTTAAGTTACACCGCCGCAAAATTTCTACCTAAGTGCCCGATCCACAAAGCACTTACCTAGAAATTTTGAGTGGAGTAACTTAAATCGGGCCGGCGCAAGGCGTTCCTCATCATCAGGGGCGAATCCCATTTAAATGAGGCGCGCTCCCGCGCTGGCCGTACTGCGCATGCTCGTGACGTCATTTTCCCGACGGGCATAGCGTGAAATTACGTTACGTCGGGCTTTGTGGATCGCGACGGGTCAATAAAGTTGCGTCGAAAAAAAAAAAAGATAAGGCGGCAAAAAAAAAATTTGAAATCGAAAAAAAAGCGCGGCGCGAGGAAGAAGAGTCTGCTTTTACATGGTGTAAACAGTTTACACTTTGTAAAAGCAGCCCTAATTTTGCACTTGCAAACTAAAACTTACGGCGACATAACGAAGCGTAATAGCTTCGTGGATCGCCGTAAGTCCTAATTTGCATACCCGAAGCGGCATTTCGACGCGAAATGCCCCCAGCGGCGGATGCGGTACTGCATCCTAAGATCCGGCAGTGTAATTCAATTACACATGCCGGATCTTCTGCCTAACTATGGGAAACTGATTCTGTGGATCAGTTCCATAGTTAGGACCAGGGATACGACGGAGTAACAGCAGTTACTCCGTCGTATCTCTTTTGAGGATCTGGCCCAACGTTCATTGGACTAAATCCAAGTGCCCCCATCCTTTGATATAGGCATACAGGGCCAGATCCACGAAGCGCGGCGCTTCTTTATGGCCGGCGTAGTGTATCTCAGTTACACTACGCCACCGTAACTTACAGCGTATTTCCCGTGTTGTCAAAGAATTTGCGCCGTAAGTTACGGCGGCGTAGTGTAACTGTGTCGGCGTAAGGGCGCGCAATTCAAATGGATGAGATGGGGGCGTGTTTTATGGTAATACGTCTTGACCCGACGTAAATGACGTTTTTCTGAACGACGCATGCGCCGTCCGTGGGGGTATCCCAGTGCGCATGCTCGAAATGAACCCGCAACAAGCCAATGCTTACGACGTGAACGTCATTCTACGCAAAGCCCTATTCGCGAACGACTTACGTAAACAACGTAAAATTTTCAAAAATCGACGCGGGAACGCCGTCCATACTTAACATAGGATACACCTCATATAGCAGGGGTAACTATACGCCGAGAAAAGCCTTACGGAAACAACGTAAAAAAATGCGCCGGCCGGACGTACGTTCGTGGATCGCCGTATCTAGGTAATTTGCATACGCAACGCGGAAATCGACGGAAACACCACCTAGCGGCCAGGGTAAATATGCACTAAGATGCCAGACGGATCTAACCCAACTTTAGGCGTATCTTGTTTTGTGGATACGCCGGAGCAAACTAGAAGTTACGCGGCGTATCAATAGATACGCCAGCGTAAACGCTTCGTGGATCTGGCCCACAGTATTTTACCTGCATCACTATGTGTTGGTAGGGCTGGGCCCAGATGTGCATGAGGAACAATTCAAATCCTTGAAAACCTGCTCTACGGCAGCTATGGTGCTCTTGGAGAACCCCAGAGCAGTCTGAAAGTCTCTATAGGAGGAAAGCTCCACGACTCAAGATTTAACATGCATTATTCACAACAAATGGTCAGAAAGTTGCGCTTAACGGGGTTTACAAATCTCTACTTATCAGGGCTTGTATCCTGCAGGTTGGCTGTCAGACAGGCAACCCATGCTGGAATTACTTAATGGGGTTGTAAAGGTAAAAAAAATAATCCTAAATAGCTTCCTTTACCTTAGTGCAGTCCTCCTTCACTTACCTCATGCTTCCATTTTGCTTTTAAATGTCCTTATTTCTTCTGAGAAATCCTCACTTCCTGTTCTTCTGTCTGTAACTCCACACAGTAATGCAAGGCTTTCTCCCTGGTGTGGAGTGTCGTGCTCGCCCCCTCCCTTGAACTACAAGAGAGGGGGCGAAATGTAGGGAAATGATGCTGAAACCTTCACGTCAGCAATGGTCTCTTCAGCAGAAGGAAACCACTTAGCACCGGAGAAAAAATAAAGAGGAAGAGGACTTCCAGCTGCAAACTTCTGCTTCTGTTTTTTTTGCCTTTTTGTACAAGAATAAATCATGAAGTCTTTTATTTTTATTTGTACAGTACAGATATTAACAACTCCCCAACCGCCAACCACTGATCCACCGGCCCTATTCACAGAAGGCTATTACAGAAGCAATGTCAGTAGAACAAACGGAAGACAACAAGGTAATGAAATGTAGAACTCTTATGGAATCTCCATAATAAAGGCCATTTCCAAAACGAGGAGAGGTGGGGGAAGATACCTCCTGAAATAAAATTTCTAACCATGTGTTTTGACAACAAATTATACCTTCCGCCACATAAATCAAAGGATTAACACCTATGCAAACTTCTTGATACAAAGGATGGGACTACGTACCGTATATACTCGAGTAACGAGTATACGCTAACTAAAACTGAATTGTACAACAACTTTCACACCTTCCATTCTGTTCTTGGCCAATCAACATCTCACTTGACACATTCCATGGTGATTGGATTAAGGTGTTCCTGACCCTGAGGCCCCGTACACACGAGGGGACATGTCCGATGAAAACGTTTTGCGGACCATTTGTACACACCATCAAACAGAAATCCGGGCGGACAGGATACGCGGTGACGTGGCCGCGCCATCGCGGCGACGATGACGCGGCGACGTGAGCGACCCTGGAAGGTAAATGCTTCCACGCATGCGTCGAATCACTTCGACGCATGCGAGGGCTTTCAGCCGAGCGGACATGTCCGGTGACTCTGTACAGACGACCGAACATGTCCGACGGACAGACTTCCAGCGGACATGTTTCTTGGCATGCTAAGAAACACTTGTCCGCTGGAAACCTGTCCGATCCGCCGGACAATTGTCCGGTCGGCCGTACACACGACCGAACATGTCTGCGGAAACTGGTCCGCCGGACCAGTTTCAGCGGACATGTTCGGTCGTGTGTACGAGGCCTGAGAACTAGTAATGAGTGAAGGTTGTGGCCAAACCCATGGGGAGCTGTCACATGATATCAGGCCACCAGCCCAATTAGCTGTGGCCAAGCCACACATAACACAATGGGCAGGGAGGCTGGCTGACGCCTTTTTTTTTCTATGTTGGTTGAACTGGGTGGACTTTTGTCTTTTTTCAACCAGATTTCAACCAGATTTACTATGTAACTATGTAGCCTGAGCTCATCCCTAGTCAGAAGACATGGCTTGGATAAGCTTTGAAACATCTTCAACATTACACAACAAGTCCAGCTGAATGTGACCAAACTACTATTTGATATCCTGAAAATACACTTTTAGGTGGTGTTCGCCTTTATCCCCCTTCCCACCGAGCGGGGTTATACCGCATGCTCGGAAGCATTGAACTTAATTTTTCTCGGCTCGTAGTGTTTTACATCACCGCGTTTTGGACGGTCGGAATTTCGTCTGAAAGTGTGTATGCAAGACAGCTCGAACGGAATTCCAACGGAAAATTCCATCGGATTTTATCCCATCGGAAATTCCGATTGTGTGTACGGGGGCATTAGGCATGAAAGGGTTAAGAAACAAATTCCTGCATATGTACAGTATTAAGAAACGTTCCATAAGATGTGACTGTTTGTAATAGAAAGTTACATTAGCTGCTCCTGAACCCCTCTCCACGGAACATTTGCTCTGGTAATTGAGCGGCGCACTAAAGGAACAATAAACACGTGTTAATTTCCTGAACTGGATAATGAATTATTGTGCAGCCAATGACAGGAGATATTTTTCCACAGTGTTATTTTGACGCTCATTTATTATGTATAAATCAGAGAAGTGGAACAAGTTGTATTTATTTTATATAGGCTTGTATACAAAGGGAGGAGGATATTGGTTCTACTGTTGAGCATAGCAAAGGATCAATGGGCACTGCGTGGATATACAGTATTCTTAAAGGGGTAACGTCATTTTCCCCTAAATTTATTTTTAAAACATTAATCACAGCTGCCAAAATTTTTAGGCCCAGATTCTCAGAGGACTTACGACGGTGCAGCGCCATGTACGCCGTCGTAAGTCCTAATCCGAGCCGTCGTATCTGTGCGCCTGATTCTTAGAATCAGTTACGCATAGATATCCATTAGATCCGACAGGCGTAAGTCTCTTACGCCGTCGGATCTTAACTGCATTTTTTTTTTTTACCGCTAGGTGGCGCTTCCGTTGAATTCCGTGTTGAGTATGCAAATTAGCTAGATACGCGAATTCCCGAACGTACGTGCGGCCGAAACAGTACAGATACGACGTTTACGTTAGGCTTTTCCCGGCGTAAAGTTGCCCCTGCTATATGAGGCGCAGCCAATGTTAAGTATGGCCGTCGTTCCCGCGTCGAAATTTGAAAAAGTTACGACGTTTGCGTAAGTCGTCCGTGAATGGGGCTGGACGTCATTTACGTTCACGTCAAAACCAATGACGTCCGTGCGACGTCATTTAGCGCAATGCACACTGGGAAATTACACGGATGGCGCATGCGCCGTTCCACAAAAACGCCAATCACGTCGGGTCACAGTAGTTTAACATAAAACACGCCCCCTGATCCAAATTTGAATTAGGCGGGCTTACGCCGGCCGGTTTACGCTACGCCGCCGCAACTTACGGAGCAAGTGCTTTGAGAATACAGCACTTGCCTGTGTAAGTTGCGGAGGCGTAACGTAAATCAGATACGTTACGCCCGCACAATTTTACGCGGCTGTACAAGAATCTGCACCTAAGTTTCTGGAGGAAAAGAAAATAAAACAAAATCTCGGATCTAGCTAAATTTTTACTTTTCTGGTGTACGGACCGCCCCCCCCTAAATCAGATATTAATTTACCTTACATGAATTTGCTGTTGTTTTGTTTTTTGTTTTTTACTTTTATTCTAAGCTTCCTCCTCCGAGCTTCCCTTTTTTAACTCCTTTCTGCCCCGATGTCACTTTAAACAGTTTGAGAGAGAGTATATCCCCTAACTGGACTTTTAAGGCACTGAGATTGGGTTATATGTAGAAAAAAAACACATTTTATTATATAAATCTATACATCAATACATTAAAAATAGATGGAATGTTTACAGTAACTGCATATAATTATAATTAACAATCACCACAACGATTGACAATGAATTTCTCGTAGTTCACCCAACGCGTTTCAGAGTTTCTGAATCTCCTTCTTCAGGGATGTCTATGAGAGGGTCAATCACGTGTCTATAATGTATTAACAAAGTTAAATTTCTTGTTGTTATATTGATTGTGTACTCCGTCACGTTATTATGAAGGCTACTAGGCCTTCAGTGTTGCTGATTAGCATTAATTAGAACCAATTATAACATCCCTCCAAATCGTACCAATCTGGTTTTGTGGTTTCTTAAGCTTTCTAGGTAATTATACCATAGTTTCTATGGAAGAGAGTTAAAGGGGTTGTAAAGGTACAATATTTATTTCCTAAATAGCTTCCTTTCCCTTAGTGCCGTCCTCCTTCACTTACCTCATCCTTCCATTTTGCTTTTAAATGTCCTTATTTCTTCTGAGAAATCCTCACTTCCTGATCTTCTGTCTGTAACTCCACACAGTAATGCGAGGCTTTCTCCCTGGTGTGGAGTGTCGTGCTCGCCCCCTCCCTTGGACTACAGGAGAGTCAGGACGCCCACTAACACACAGCACCTTTCTCTATCTGCAAAGTAGAGAGCGTCCTGACTCTCCTGTAGTCCAAGGGAGGGGGCGAGCACGACACTCCACACCAGGGAGAAAGCCTTGCATTACTGTGTGTAGTTACAGACAGAATAACAGGAAGTGAGGATTTCTCAGAAGAAATAAGGACATTTAAAAGCAAAATGGAAGGATGAGGTAAGTGAAGGAGGACTGCACTAAGGTAAAGGAAGCTATTTAGGAAAAAAAAATTGTACCTTTACAACCCCTTTAACCACTTAAGGACCGCCTCCTGCAGATATACGTCGGCAGAATGGCACGGCTGGGCACAAGCACGTACCTGTAAGTACTCTTTAAGTGCCCAGCCGTGGGTCGCGGGTGTGCGCCCACGACCCGGTCCGAAGCTCCGTGACCGCGGGCCCCGTGGACCCGATCGCCGCTGGAGTCCCGCGATCGGTCACAGGAGCTGAAGAATGAGGAGAGCTGTGTGTAAACACAGCTTCCCTGTTCTTCACTGTGGCGCTGTCATTGATCGCGTGTTCCCTGATATAGGGAAACACGATCAATGATGTCACATGTCCAGCCCCGCCCCCCTACAGTCAGAAACACAGATGAGGTCACACTTAACCCCTTCAGCGCCCCCTAGTGGTTAACTCCCAAACTGCAATTGTCATTTTCACAGTGAACAATGCATTTTTAATGCATTTTTTGCTGTGAAAAGGACAATGGTCCCAAAAATGCACCAAAATTGTCCGAAGTGTCCGCCATAATGTCGCAGTCACGAAAAAAATCGCTGATCGCCGCCATTAGTAGTAAAAAAAAAAAAAATTACTAAAAATGCAATAAAACTATCCCTTATTTTGTAAACGCTATAAATTTTGTGCAAACCAATCGATAAACACTTATTGCGATTTTTTTTTTTACCAAAAATAGGTAGAAGAATACGTATCGGCCTAAACTGAGGAAAAAACTTTTTTTTTATATATTTTTGGGGGATATTTATTATAGCAAAAAGTAAAAAATATTGAATTTTTTTCAAAATTGTCGCTCTATTTTTGTTTATAGCGCAAAAAATAAAAACCGCAGAGGTGATCAAATACCACCAAAAGAAAGCTCTTTTTGTGGGGGGAAAAAAAGGACGCCAATTTTGTTTGGGAGCCACGTCGCACGACCGCGCAATTGTCAGTTAAAGTGGCGCAGTCCCGAATCGCAAAAAGTGCTCTGGTCTTTGGGCAGCAATATGGTCCAGGGGTTAAGTGGTTAAGGCAAAAAAGATATTAAACCAAAACGGAGTTAATAAAATATGTTCCAATGTGCTAACACTTTTTGTCCTTTCAGGTGACCCAACAAAATCCATCAGTGAGCCTTTATTGCCCCCTGGTAATCCCAGCCCAGCAGGACCAAGCAGAAGTTCTGAATCTGCTATAGTGCAGACCACTCGGGATGTTCCATCACTTTTGACCATCGGTGATACAAGAAGATCCACAATCTCCAAGATGCTGAATGGTCGAAGAACGCCTTCTTACCTATCTCGGAACGGCTTGTTTACCAGTCACATAGGCAAGACCAGTTACAAAGGAACTTACGGCAATGGTCTTCCAACTATACAAACCGTTACCAACACCTCCAGATACCAGCTAAATGGGCAAGAGAGGACCCCAAAGGAGTACACAGTCATAAAGACTGCTGAAGGCTTGTCATCCAACACTGTTAGTGATACAAAACCTGGGCATAGCTTCCAGATTCCAGACATTTCTCCACCTCTGTGGAACTTGACTGAAGGGAAGGGAGAATTAAAGAGTCCGGGGACAGCAGCTCCAGAGATACTAACCTGCGCAGATTCTCCTTGTTTCCGGAAGGTTGCCTGTGAACCAAACAAGGATGGAGGCTATAAATGTGGAAGGTGTCCGTATGGCTATTTTGGTGATGGAGTCAACTGCAAAGGTATACAATTATCTGTATATGCAGGGCTTTTTTTCAGCGGGAACGCGGGGGGGAACGCAGTTCCGGCACCTCCTGGACTGACTGTATGTAATGTCAAGGGGTACTGGGGTGTGCTGCAGGGTATTGATGCTCACTGCTGGCGGATCTATTCTAGCTGGAGGGGATCTATTTTTGCAGAGGGGTCTATTGTTGCTGAGGAGGTCTAGTGTTGCTGGTGGGGGATCTATTGTTGCTGGGGGTTCAGTTGTTGCTGAAGGAGATCTACTTTTGGGTGGAGGAGTCTATTGTTGATAGCTGCCAGAGAGACTATTAATGCTGGCTGTGCAGAGATCTGTTGAAGCTGCCGGAAGTCTATTGTTGTTGGGGGGGGGGGGGGGGGTATTGTTGTGGGTGTTACATTGTTAGGGGGATCTATTGTTGTTGGGGGGGGGGGGATTTTGTTGTGGGTGGTACATTGTTAGGGGGATCTATTGTTGCTGGCTAAAGGGGAAACCAAATTCCATACAAATTACTTAGCACAACAAAATGATACTTGGTTCTGTATTGTCTAAAAGGGGCGGTACTGGGAGGTAGACATGTGCACTGCCAAAACATTTGTTTTTTTCGTTTATGTTAATTTCTTTTTTTTCTTTTTTCGGAAATTCAGAAATTCGGGAAAATCCCCCCCAAAAAAATTCGTTTTTGTTTCATTCGTTTTTTTTTTATTTTTTCGGAAATTCAGGAAAATCGAAAAAAAAAATCGGTTTTATTCGTTTTTTTGCTTTTTTCGTAAATTCGGGAAATTCGGAATTCCGAATTTTCGGATTTCCAAAAAAGCAAAAAAAGAATAAAATGAAAAAACGAAGTTTCCGAAAAAAACGAATGAAACGAAAATTAAAAAAATAATAGGTCTCTCCATCGGAATGCCCCTTTATTTAAATTGCCCCATCAGAGTGCACCCTTACATAAGTTGCCCCATCAGAGTGCCCCGTTACATCAGCAGTCCCCATCAGAGTGCCTCTTACATCAATCGCCCCCACAAGAGAGCCTCCTTACATCAGCTGCCCCCATCAGAGTGCCCCCTTACATCAGCAGTCCTCATCAGAGTGCCATTACATCAGTTGCCCCATCAGAATGCCCCCTTACATAGTTGCCCCATTAGAGTGCCCCCTTACATCAGTTGCCCCATTAGAGTGCCCCCTTACATCAGAAGTCCCCATCAGAGTGCCTCTTACATCAGCAGCCCATCAGAGTGCCTCCTTACACCAGTTGCCCCATCAGAGTGCCTCTTACATCAGTTGCCCCATCAGAGTGCCCTCTTACATCAGTTGCCCCATTAGAGTGCCCCCTTACATCAGAAGTCCCCATCAGAGTGCCTCTTACATCAGCAGCCCATCAGAGTGCCTCTTACATCAGTTGCCCCATCAGAGTGCCCTCTTACATCAGTTGCCCCATTAGAGTACCCCCTTACATCATAAGTCCCCATCAGAGTGCCTCTTACATCAATCGCTCATCAGAGTGCCACCTTACATCAGCAGTCCCCATCAGGGTGCCTCTTACATCAGTTGCCCCCATCAGAGTGCTCCCTTACATCAGGTGTCCCTATCAGAGTGCCCCTTTCATCAGGTGTCCCTATCAGAGTATGCTCTTACATCAGTCGCCCATCAGAGTTCCCCTTTCATCAGTCGCCCATCAGAGTGCCCCTTTCATCAGTCACCCATCAGAGTGCCCCTTACATCAGGGGCCCATCAGAGTGCCCCTTACATCAGCAGCCCATCAGAGTGCCCCCTTACATCAGCAGTCCCCATCAGAGTTCCCCCTTACATCAGCAGCCCATCAGAGTGCCCCCTTACATCAGCAGTCCCCATCAGAGTGCCCCCTTACATCAGCAGCCCATCAGAGTGCCCCCTTACATCAGCAGCCCATCAGAGTGCCCTTTACATCAGCAGCCCATCAGAGTGCCCCCTTACATCAGCAGTCCCCATCAGAGTGCCCCCTTACATCAGCAGCCCATCAGAGTGCCCCCTTACATCAGCAGTCCCCATCAGAGTTCCCCCTTACATCAGCAGCCCATCAGAGTGCCCCCTTACATCAGCAGTCCCCATCAGCGTACCTCTTACATCAGTCGCCCATCAAAGTGCCCCATTACATCAGTTGCCCCCATGAGAGTGCCCCCTTACATCAAAAGTCCCCATCAGAGTGCCTCTTACATCAATAGCCCATCAGAGTTCCCCCTTACATCAGCAGTCCCCAATAGATTGTCTCTTACATCAGTCGCCCATCAGAGTGCCCCCTTACATGAGGTGTCCCTATCAGAGTGCCCCCTTACATCAGCAGTCCTCATCAGAGTGCCTCTTACATCAGTCGCTCATCAGAGTACCCCCTTAAATCATGTGCCCCAATCAAAGTTCGCTCTTACACCAGCTGTCCCCATCAGAGTGTCCCTTACATTTCTACATCCGAATATGAAAGAGACAAAATTATGCAGTTCTCTAATCATTAATGCATGCTGATAGGAGGGGAGAGCAGAGTGACAGAGAGCTGCTTCTCCTTTCACTGTCCAGTCACAGGCTGGGGGGCATAACAGCTCTGGTGTGTTGAATGATGGTGGCTGTCATTCAGCTTGGAAGAGCGGGGACATCTAGTGGTGGAAAATGAGTACTGCGGTTAAAGGTGAGCATTGCCGCACAAGCATTTTTTTTCGATGGTCTATTTGTTTTGTCATTGTTTTTCTTTTTTTAGTGTAGCTCTGCTTTAAAGAAGTTAATAATCTCTTACGGAGCACAGCGAATACTTTGATTAATATGTCTTCAAGCAGCTTTTTATTTAATCCTGTTTAGAAGGATGTGACTTCTGTTAGAAGAGATTTAATGACGCCATTCATTATCTGTCCCCCACCTAGCAATTTGCCGGCATCCGTGCGGAAGAAATATGGAATGCTCAGCACCAAATGTTTGCAAATGTAAGCCGGGCTTCTCCGGATACAACTGTCAGACGGGTAAGCGGCCGCCGCGCACACTCATTTGTCCCAGTAAATGTTTACACATGAGAGTAATGTGCCTCCCTGTAATTACATTTGATGTGCTGCAGCTGTGTGCCGCCCGGACTGCAAGAACCGTGGGAAGTGTGCGAGACCCAACGTGTGCGAGTGTGCGCCGGGATACGGGGGAACCACGTGCCAAGAAGGTGACAATCCTCTGCTTCCTGTGATTGGATGATAACTCAATGTACCCCGTTTCATTTCTGGGGGGCGCACTGGTGGATTCTTATCTAAAAGTGGAAATCCTTCCCTTCAGTCTCGCACAGCGGCTCCTCTTCTGGACTGAAATGGCTTATTCTGATTTCACTGCACACTGTGAGCTTCTCACCATGTGCGTTAGAAGCTGCAGAAAGTCAGACTGAGAGAGAGCTAGATAGGGATCTTCCCACCAGGGGCACCTGGTTTGGTCACAACTGTCCCTGATTTCGAGGGACTGTCCCTGATCTGGAACAATGTCCCTCTTTCCTCCTCATTTGTCCCTCATTTTGGTCTGATCTATATACAGTGGAACCTCGGTTTACGAGTAACGCGGTTAACCGCTTGCCCACCGCCTAATGACTATATACCATATATACTCGAGCAGTGCCGATCCTGACCTCCCTGGGGCCCTAAGTAAAATGACCGGGCGGGGGCACTGCCAACAGTGACATGTCACATTAAGGCTTCATTTCCACTGGCGTTTTTACAGAGACTTTCTTTAGCCTTTTTTACAGCTTAAAAACGCCTGTCGATGTTTATTTTGTAAAAAAAAAATTTTTTTTTTTGTGAGCTGGAGCTCAAAAACGCTGCGGTAGCGTTTTTGAGCGTTTTTGCGTGTTTTTTAATGTCTGGCGTTGTTACAGCTCTATTGCTGGAGCCACAGAACGCCCTGGTCCCGCGTTTTTTTTTTTTACAGCTCAAAAACGCCTATGCCATTTGCAGCTCAAAAAAGCCTATGTGGGCATGATGCCATAGAATAACATGGACAGGCGTTTTTAAGCTGTAAAAAACGCTTAGAAAAGTGGCTGTAAAAACGCCAGTGGAAATGAAGCCTTAAGATTAAAGTTGAGAAGCGGGAGGAGGGGGTGTTCTGCTGTCAGAAATTACATCTTACATTAAATTGAGAAGCAGGGGTTGCTGACTTCTTACCTCTTCTCCCATGCAGCCAGCGAGTTGAGAGCCGAAAATTACTTCTCACCAGGTCGGGCCTCTAGAAATTTGGGGGGCGCTTTGCGGGGCCCTAAGTGGCTTGCATAGTGAGCCTATAGGGCGGATCGGCCCTGTACTCGAGTATAAGCCGAGGCACCTAATTTTACCACAAAAAAATGGGAAAACGTATTGACTCGAGTATAAGCCTAGGGTGTCCATCTGCATGCCTCACTGTGTCCATGTGCATGCCTTACTGTGTCCATGCCTCACTGTGCCCATGCCTCACTGTGTCCATGTGCATGCCTTACTGTGTCCATGCCTCACTGTGTCCATGCCTCACTGTGCCCATGCCTTACTGTGTCCATGCCTCACTGTGCCCATGCCTCACTGTGCCCATGCCTCACTGTGCCCATGCCTCACTGTGTCCATGCCTCACTGTGTCCATGCCTCACTGTGTCCATGCCTCACTGTGCCCATGACTGTCCATGACTAGACTGACGTTTAACATGGGAGTCTATGGAAGGGGTGCCCGGCTACAGTACATGTGTGCTAAGTTCCGGGTCCAGGGAACCTACGACTGGCCGGTACCGGGTCCCCAAAGTCACCGGAGAAATAACCGTTTAACATGGGAGTCTATTGAAGGGTTTGAAAAATCGTTGCTCCCCGGCCGTAGGTCCCCCAGACAACAAACTTTACACACTTGTAGAGGAAGAGTGGGGCTACATGTGTGCCAAGTTTAGGGTCCCCAAAGTCTGGGAGATCAGGCGCATAAGCCGAGGGGGGCATTTCCAGCACACAAAAAATGTGTTGAAAAACTCGGCTTATACTCGGGTATATAAAAAAATTGTACCTTTACAACCCCTCTAAATGAAATGTATTGCACCTTGTAATTGATGCAGAATGCCCATATTCATCTATAGCTAAAACCTGCAAAAGATAATCTAGAAAATAATAGCAAAAGCGCAATATTTAGGCGATCATTTGTTTAGTTAGGTACAGATCCCTATTTTTATCTTCCTGAATATAAGAATTCCATGTTGTAGTGATTTTATAATAAAATATTTGGGTATATCTGTGATCTTGCTTGTTTTAAAAGTCAATATAGCTCACCCTCTGCTGGCTATTACAGGTATTACAATTCATCTGTCTGTTTGGTTTTCAAAATGTTAGTGTATCTAAACCCAGGAACAAAAATGTTCTATATTGCAGCTTCCAGGCTGTAGCAGCATTAGTTGTATTTCTTTAGGTTAGGTCCATCCTCCTCCTTCCAAGAAATCTTGTGTCCTTTTAAAGTGGTTGTAACACCTTCCATATAGCCAATGAAGTGTCTGGCCCCTCGCTGCGGTCCCATTGGGGAGGTTTTTCTTGAATTTTCTGGCCCACAACAGTCTAGTGTCTCATGAACATGTGTTTTTAAGCGCTTTTTGCCTTGCGAGCATAGTGCAACCCATTCATTTTAAAAGTGGTGCCCTATGCGTGATTGTCACCCAAAAAAAGCTCCTGCTCCTTTTTGACATTAGGAATAATCACACCCAAACACGCATCATGTGTTTTGCTGTGATTTGGAGCGGTGGGCAGATTTTAAACCATGTGAACGGGGCTTTTGGGAAAACCATAATATCTTACAGCTTGACCATAAACATGAGATTGTCACTTGAAACAGGTCAGATGGCTTCCTGATGGGATCACTCAGGTGGGTTTGGACTAGAATCTGAACCTGCAGGAGCTCATGCCTGCTGCCCAGTAGACATGTTTAGTTCCAAATTCGTTTTTTAACATATTTAGAGAAATTCGTTAATTCGGAAATATTTTCAGAATATTCAAAATTCAGAGTTCGAAAATTAGAAAATTCAGAGTTCGGAAATTCAGGGTTCGGAAATTCAGGGTTCGGAAATTCAGGGTTCGGAAATTCAGGGTTCGGAAATTCAGAGTTTCGAAAATTCAGAGTTTCGGAAAGTCGAAAATTCAGAGTTTCGGAAAGTCAAAAATTCAGAGTTTCGGAAAGTCGAAAATTCAGAGTTTCAGAAAGTCGAAAATTCAGAGTTTCGGAAAGTCGAAAATTCAGAGTTTCGGAAAGTCGAAAATTCAGGGTTCGGAAATTCAGGGTTCGGAAATTCAGGGTTCGGAAAAATTCAGGGTTTGGAAATTCCGAGTTTCGGAAAGTCGAAAATTCCGAGTTTCGGAAAGTCGAAAATTCCGAGTTTCGGAAAGTCGAAAATTCAGAGTTTCGGAAATTCGAAAATTCAGAGTTTCGGAAATTCGAAAATTCAGTTTCGGTAAGTCGAAAATTCAGAGTTTCGGAAAGTAGAAAATTCAGGGTTCGGAAATTCAGGGTTCGGAAATTCAGGGTTCGGAAAAATTCAGGGTTTGGAAATTCCGAGTTTCGGAAAGTCGAAAATTCCGAGTTTCGGAAAGTCGAAAATTCCGAGTTTCGGAAAGTCGAAAATTCAGAGTTTCGGAAATTCGAAAATTCAGAGTTTCGGAAATTCGAAAATTCAGAGTTTCGGAAATTCGAAAATTCAGTTTCGGTAAGTCGAAAATTCAGAGTTTCGGAAAGTCGAAAATTCAGAGTTTCGGAAAGTCGAAAATTCAGAGTTTCGGAAATTCGAAAATTCAGTTTCGGAAATTCGAAAATTTAGAGTTTCGGAAATTCGAAAATTTAGAGTTTCGGAAATTCGAAAATTCAGAGTTTCGGAAATTCGAAAATTCAGAGTTTCGGAAATTCGAAAATTCAGAGTTTCGGAAATTCGAAAATTCAGAGTTTCGGAAATTCGAAAATTCAGAGTTTCGGAAATTCGAAAATTCAGAGTTTCGGAAATTCGAAAATTCAGAGTTTCGGAAATTCGAAAAATTCAGAGTTTCGGAAAGTCGAAAATTCAGAGTTTCGGAAAGTCGAAAATTCAGAGTTTCGGAAAGTCGAAAATTCAGAGTTTCGGAAAGTCGAAAATTCAGAGTTTCGGAAAGTCGAAAATTCAGAGTTTCGGAAAGTCGAAAATTCAGAGTTTCGGAAAGTCGAAAATTCAGTTTCGGAAAGTCGAAAATTCAGTTTCGGAAAGTCGAAAATTCAGAGTTTCGGAAAGTCAAAAATTCAGAGTTTCGGAAAGTCGAAAATTCAGAGTTTCAGAAAGTCGAAAATTCAGAGTTTCGGAAAGTCGAAAATTCAGAGTTTCGGAAAGTCGAAAATTCAGGGTTCGGAAATTCAGGGTTCGGAAATTCAGGGTTCGGAAAAATTCAGGGTTTGGAAATTCCGAGTTTCGGAAAGTCGAAAATTCCGAGTTTCGGAAAGTCGAAAATTCCGAGTTTCGGAAAGTCGAAAATTCAGAGTTTCGGAAATTCGAAAATTCAGAGTTTCGGAAATTCGAAAATTCAGTTTCGGTAAGTCGAAAATTCAGAGTTTCGGAAAGTCGAAAATTCAGGGTTCGGAAATTCAGGGTTCGGAAATTCAGGGTTCGGAAAAATTCAGGGTTTGGAAATTCCGAGTTTCGGAAAGTCGAAAATTCCGAGTTTCGGAAAGTCGAAAATTCCGAGTTTCGGAAAGTCGAAAATTCAGAGTTTCGGAAATTCGAAAATTCAGAGTTTCGGAAATTCGAAAATTCAGTTTCGGTAAGTCGAAAATTCAGAGTTTCGGAAAGTCGAAAATTCAGAGTTTCGGAAAGTCGAAAATTCAGAGTTTCGGAAATTCGAAAATTCAGTTTCGGAAATTCGAAAATTTAGAGTTTCGGAAATTCGAAAATTTAGAGTTTCGGAAATTCGAAAATTCAGAGTTTCGGAAATTCGAAAATTCAGAGTTTCGGAAATTCGAAAATTCAGAGTTTCGGAAATTCGAAAATTCAGAGTTTCGGAAATTCGAAAATTCAGAGTTTCGGAAATTCGAAAATTCAGAGTTTCGGAAATTCGAAAATTCAGAGTTTCGGAAATTCGAAAAATTCAGAGTTTCGGAAAGTCGAAAATTCAGAGTTTCGGAAAGTCGAAAATTCAGAGTTTCGGAAAGTCGAAAATTCAGAGTTTCGGAAAGTCGAAAATTCAGAGTTTCGGAAAGTCGAAAATTCAGAGTTTCGGAAAGTCGAAAATTCAGAGTTTCGGAAAGTCGAAAATTCAGTTTCGGAAAGTCGAAAATTCAGTTTCGGAAAGTCGAAAATTCAGAGTTTCGGAAAGTCGAAAATTCAGAGTTTCGGATATTCAGAATTCAAAAACTTCTGAATTTCCAAATATTCTGAAATATTCAGAAATTCGAATTTCAGAAATCAAAAAATAAGAATGCAAATTCAAAAACACGAAAATTCGAAAATCTGAAATAATAACCAACTAATAATAACTTAACTATTACTAACTATTAAATTATAGGTATTGGAATTCCCTTTCAAATTTGGCTGTTAGTGAACGCAACGAATACGAATTTATCCAAAATTACGAACTATCCGTAATAAAGAATGCTGTATCTAAATGAATGGAACGTAACAAATTAATAATAATAAATAACAATAATAATAATAAAATCATATCATTATTATTTATTATCATTTCATTCCTTTCCATTTGTTTAAAAGCAGCATTCGTTATTTCGGATAATTCGTAACTTTATTACGTAGACTAACAGACAAATTTGAAAGGAAATTCCAATACCTATTATTTTAGAAGTTAGTTATTTAGAATTTTTGGATTTTCGTTCTTTCGAACTGTCAGATTTTCCTTTCTTATTTTTGAATTATCGAGTTTCCAAATTTTCATATTTCTGAATTTTTAAGGTTTTGAATTTCTGAAAACAAATGAAAAAAATAAAAATAAATAATAATTCAGTAGTGCACATCTACTGCCCAGGATTTTACCTATTTGCTGGCGACATCTAGTGGAAGCCCAGGGATATTACCACAGAATCTTCTCTCAATTTACAGAATTTTTTGACCCGTTAACAGGTCAAAGGTACCCAACTAAATCAAGGAGGTTGAAAAAAGAAATCTCAGACACACCCAACAGAAACCCCTGGCATGGTGCACATAGTAAAACCCCTCGTTATCTAATGATTGGGTGACTTATTTACCATCAGTTCTTTCAGTTGTTGTAGTTTATCAGGGAGGAGAGAAACACTTTTCAAGGGCTGACTTGCTGGTCTTGTTTCAAGAGACAGTTTACACAGACACACATTTTTATGGACATATATTCAGCTTTTTAACAGGCAGAACCCAAATTTTCAGAATGATTATTCTACAATGATTATTATATATATATTTTTTTTAGCCTACTGTGACCCACCCTGTGAACACGGAGGGATCTGCCAGGCTAGGAATGTTTGTTCCTGTCCGTTTGGTTATCTTGGACCTCGCTGTGAAACAAGTAAGTCTGGATCATGCAATATATCCAAAAAGGCTTGTATTTCTTGCACCTGCCTCTGAAAATGCCAGTTGCCTGGCTGTCAGTCATGATAATTCATAGACCTCAGTGGTTTCGCAGTCCTTGACTGAAAGCAAGCAAGGGGATGAGAATCATTGGCTTCATTTGCCGAGTGCTTGTTTCATGTCCAGTGACTGAGAAATGATTGAACCCAGACTATCCGCAGAACAGCCAGGCAGGTAGCATGTTCTGAAATGGGGTCTGTAACCCTAATAGACCTTTTTTCAATCAGTGACGCTTTTATTTAAAGCTTTGATTGGACCTTCCTCTATTATTACTTTAATGCATTCAGGCTGCATAAACATTTTCTGCTGGCAATGGTTAAAATAACTTGTTCTAGCAGCACACTAGAGAGCCAGACCCCCCTGCTCCACATAGAATGACATGGTCTGACACGCCCCTTGCCAAGTGCTCCAATCAGCAGGGCTCACATTTCCTAAGCAGGGCTGTTGATTGGAGCATTTGGCAGGGGCGTGTCAGACCGCTGTACTCTGTGTGGAGCAGAGGTGAGGCTCTCCAGCAGGGCCGCCATCAGGGGGGTACAGGCAATACACCTGTAAGGGCCCCGGATTGTTGAAAATGTTCATAGCCCAAAAAAAAGGAAAACGAATGCAGCCACCACATCGAAGGACTGGTAAACTGTATTGTATTATATTTTGTTCTGGGGTTTACGTATAATTTAATTAGACTCATGACTTGGTTCAACAAAGATGGTGTCCCTGTACAGTCCCTATGTTAGGATTGTAGGCACAATCTCAAGATCTACCTACAGCACCACCTGCAGATGGAAACTTGCATTGTAGGTCGACCAATCTGACAAAATGGAGCTCTGTGAGTTGTTTTGTATCCATAGTGAAGGACCTGATAGACACAAGATCACTGATGATTGATCTAGTTAGATCTGGAAATGATCTATGTCTATAGGTCATGGGTCTTCAAACTACAGCCCTCCAGTTGTTCAGGAACTACAATCCCCATCATGCCTAGTCATGTCTGTGAATGTCGGAGTATCACAATGCCTCATGGGACATGTAGTTCCGCAACAGCTGGAGGGCCGCGGGTTCAGGATTCCTGCTATAGGTGGTCATCCCAGCTAGAAATCAATATCAGAACTGCTCTACAGATGCTGCAATATGTTCCTAGAGGACAGGTGACAAGGAGGAGATGCGTCCCTTATAGTAAGGCTCTTATAGCTGCCAATCTTGTATTTTCTTCATACAGTGGTGTGTAACCGGCACTGCGAGAATGGAGGTGAATGTGTGGCCCCCGATGTGTGCAAATGCAAACCTGGCTGGAGTGGACCTACCTGCAGCACAGGTAAGTGTTATTGATGAGAATAATGGAATACATTATTTAAATGCATCAAAGGTGCCTAGGCTACCTGCCTAATACTTAGCTTTTATAACCCCAGCATTACAGTCCACCCCATTCCTTTCATTCCGGGGCTCCAAAATTCAATACTTTTCTTTTTACCAAAATGAACGCCATCTTGGACTCTTTCATCCGGTTTTGGTCTGGCTTCCTTTCTGTATTTCTATGACCTGTGGAAAAGCCCACATTCAAAGATCTGTTGACTACATCCCTACTTTTTTACAGTCCTTACCCCAAATGGGACCATCCAGCAGAAGACAGACAGCCAAACCACAGCTTATCTATAATGTGTCCCTTAGGGCACATACCCACAGGGAGTGTTTTTTTCCTACTGTACCTGTTGCCGAGAATGTGTTTCCAGCACGACAGCATCGCGCTGATTCTCGGCGACAGGGTGCCGACATCTCGCACTCGCTGGAATAGACAAAGCATATTCCAGCAAGCGCGTCATAGAAGCGACGGGAGATCCGACTTGAATTCCCCACCAATTCTAGCTGCGGCGTTTGGTATGCATCCTGAGAAGGAACTCCACGCCAAATTTTAAATAAAAAAACGGCATGGGTTCCCCCCCAGGAGCATACCAGGCCCTTAGGCCTGGTATGGGTTGTAAGGAGACCCCCCCTATGCCGAAAAACCGACGTGGGGGGTCCCCCCACAATCCATACCAGACCCGTATCCAAAGCACGCTGCCCGGCCAATCAGGAATGGGGGTGGGGACAAGCGAGCGCCCCCCCCTCCTGAGCCGTACCAGGCTGCATGCCCTCAACATGGGGGGGTTGGGTGCTCTGGGGCAGGGGGGCGCACTGCGGGCCCCCCCCCCACCCCAGAGCACCCTGTCCCCATGTTGATAAGGACAGGGCCTCTTCCGACAACCCTGGCCGTTGGTTGTCGGGGTCTGCGGGCGGGGAGCTTATCGGAATCTGGGAGCCCCCTTAAATAAGGGGGCCCCCAGATACTGGCCCCCCCACCCTAAGTGAATAAATATGGGTTACATCGTACCCCTACCCATTCACCTGGAGGCAAAGTGTAAAAGTAAATAAACACACGACACAGGATTTTTAAAATAATTTATTAGTCTGCTCCGGGGGCCCCCCCTGTCTTCTTTAGCTCTTTTAGCAGGGGGGCTTCTTCTTCACCGCCGTCTGGTTCTCTTCCGCTCTCTGGGGGGGGCTTCTTCTTCGCCGCCGTCTGGTTCTCTTCCGCTCTCCGGGGGGGTCTTCTCCGCTCTCGGGGGTCTTCTCCGCTCTCCGGAGGGTCTTCTCCGCTCTCCGGGGGTCTTCTTCTACCATCTCCGCTCCCCAGTTCTTCTCCCGCTCGCTGTCCGGTGCCTTCTCCTTCAGGGCTGGCCGCCACTATCTTCATGTGTTAGCTCAATTATAATAAAGAGGACCACCTGCCGTTTCAGAAAATACCAGGGTTATGGCAGCTATCTGCTGTCATAACTCCGGTATTCTATGTCAAAGTACCGACGTACAATGACGCGGTTTGCGGTAAGTAGTTAAATAATACATACTGTAATTTTATTTCCTGGTGCCAATCAATGGCAGCATACTATCACACGTAGGCTGCTATGTTGGCATGAGGAAAGAAGAAGTTGGACCGCACAGGATTTGGAAAACAGGGCGACCCATTCCACATACGAGAAGCAGAGACGCATCAGAACTACTTATCTTTATATTTTAATATTCTCAATAGAAAGTTTAATTATTGAAGCCTCTATTGATCTCTCATGTCATGACAGTGCCCCTTTAAATATTGCTAAAATCATTTCAGGGTTTATGATTTCTGTATTTTTCAAAGGTTTGATCTTCATATACAGTATTTCATAACGTTTTCTTTTCTGTTTGAATTTATTTAGTGGTGTGCCACCCCGTGTGCCTCAATGGTGGCACTTGTCTGAAGTCCAATGTGTGTCTCTGCCCCAATGGCTTCTATGGAGCTCAGTGCCAGAATGGTGAGTCTCCTGCTGTCTACAGTCTATATCAACTAAGCAGGGCTGATCCTAGGGTCACAGGCGCCTGGGTGCAGAAATATTTCTGGCGCCCCCACATGGGTGTGGTCATTTTACTAACTCCTCCCCTTTACAAATGTTTCTATGGCAATGACTCAACCACAGAGATAATCCCCCACAAAGTCATTACCCTGGGATCCTTACATGATCTCTTAACAATAAACAAAATACAGGAAGAGAAGCAGAGTACTGTATTGGGACCTGGAGGGGGGGCCTCTCTGATGGACACAGAGAGGGCTTCTGTTAGAGAGTCTGTTAGAAAGACCCCCAGACATACTACAGACATGTTACAGGAGATGGTCAGAGACTGCAGCCATAATACAGGAAATGGTCAGAGACTGCAGACATAGTACAGGAGACAGTCAGAGACTGCAGACATGGTACAGGAGATGATCAGAGACTGCAGACATGATACAGGAGACGGTCAGAGACTGCAGACATAGTACAGGAGACAGTCAGAGACTGCACACATGGTACAGGAGATGATCAGAGACTGCAGACATTATATAGGAGATGGTCAGAGACTGCAGACATAGTACAGGAGATGATTAGAGACTGCAGACATAGTACAGGAGATGGTCAGAGACTGCAGACATGATATAGGAGATGGTCAGAGACTGCATACAATAGTACAGAAGATGATACCATTAGACCCCTTTCACACTGGAGGTTTTTTTCAGGCACTTCAGCATTAAAAATAGCGCCTGATAAAAGCCTCATCTGTAATCCCAGTGTGAGAGCCCGGGTGCTTTCACACTGGAGCGGTGCGCTTGCGGGACGTCCAAAAATGTCCTGCAAGTAGCTTCTTTGAGGCACTTTTTTGTGTGTATACACATCGGCGCCCCCACCTCTGCAGGCGCCTGGGTGCAAAGCACTCTGCCTAGGATCGGCCCTGCAACTAAGAATACGAAACACAAGTCTTATACAGATGACTTTATAATACATGTACTGTATGTACTGTGTTATAATCTTTGAATCTTAGGCCCCATACACACGGGAGGATTTATCCGCGGATACGGTCCAGCGGACCGTTTCCGCGGATAAATCCTCTCGAGGATTTCAGCAGATTTTAATGCGATGGAGTGTACTCACCATCGCATTGAAATCCGCGCCGAAATCCTCTGGCGATGACGTGTCGCGCCGTCGCCGCGATTATGACGCGGCGACGTGCGCGACGCTGTCATATAAGGAATTCCACGCATGCGTTGAATCATTGCGACGCATGCGGGGGATCCCTTCGGACGGATGGATTCGGTGAGTCTGTACAGACCAGCGGATCCATCCGTTGGGATGGACTCCAGCAGATGGATATGTTGTGCATGTCAGCAAATATCCGATCTGCTGGAATCCATCCCAGGGGAGAAATATCCGCGGAAAAAGATCCGCTGGCGTGTACACACCATAGGATCTATCCGCTGAAACCCATTTGCTGGGAATTATCTGCGGATGGATTCTATGGTGTGTATGGGGCCTTATAGGGATATTGTATTATAAAACTTGTGCATTATGTGCAAATTCTAACAATTAACCTTTTTTATTTGCTCCCCTTTGCTCTGTTTATTAGACCATTTCATTGTTTTGCTATATCTATTCAAACAGTGCACAAAAATATTGAATATGAAAACTGTATAACGTAATGTACGGTCAGCTTTAATAGTTATTTGTTTTAAATGATATATTCATTTTCTGTTATCAGTCTCACACTGACATGATTTGATAATGATGGGTGATGTATACCCCCATTCCTGTGTTGTATGATTTCAGCGGTGTGCAGCCCCCCCTGTAAGAATGGCGGTCAGTGTATGAGGAATAATATGTGCAGCTGTCCAGACGGATACATCGGTAAAAGATGTCAGACAAGTAGGTGAATGTGAATGTCTCTGCACTGAGCTCTGCTTCTCCTCTGTCTCTGTTCTGTCCCCAGTTTCTGATTTATACAGAGGAAAAAAATGTGTATGAGGTGAGAGGGAGAGGAGAGAAAAGAGAGATAATAAAAGAAGAATAATAGAGAGAGAGAAGGACAGAAGTAATGGACAGAGAAAAAAAATTGAGGTGAAATGAAAGAAAGAACAAAAAAGAAGAGAAAGGAGAAGGAAAGAAACAATGGTAGGAGAGGAAGAATACAATACAAAAAATTCTCCTGCGCTCTGGTGTTTTTGTTATGGGGTAATGCAGTCCAATCGTAAGATAAAATGACAGGTCTTGCAGCTCTCCTCTGAACCATGGGCGTTCACAGACTGAGAGAAAAGAAAAAACAAAAGAGGAAGGGCGCACCGACCTAGTGCATTATCATAAGAGATTTTTATTTTAGTAAAAACAGGTGATTTATACTCACAAACGAGAGTTTGAATACAGCTTTGTCAATTAATCAGACCAGTCTTCTTGGTCCCAGCCAGCAAGACTTGATGATACCAAGGATTCAATGGTACCCTTTAGCGGCGGACCGGCTAACGTTTCTGGGGCACACCTTTCCTCAGAGCCTGAGAGGTCTGTTATCGGGGAGAAGGAAGAGAAGGAAAGAAAAAACTAAAGAGAAGAGAAAGGAGAAGGAAAGAAAGAATGAAAGAGAAAAAGGAGAAGGAAAGAAAGAACAGAAAAGAAGGAGAAAGAAAAAAGAACAACAAAGAAAGGAGAAGGAAAGAGAATGAAGAAAAGGAAAAGAAGGAAAGAAAGAATGAAAGAGCTGAAAGGAGAAGGGAAGAAAGTAAAAGAAGAGAAGAGAAAGAAGAAGGAAAGAAAGAAAGAAAGAAAAAAAGGAGACGAGAAAGGAGAAGGAAAGACAGGGATAAAAGAGAAAGGAGAAGGAAAGAAAGAATGAAAGAGGTGAAAAGGAGAAGGGAAGAAAGGAAAAGAAGAGAAGAAAAAGGAGAAGGAAAGATAGAAAGAATGAAAGAGGTGAAAGGAGAAGGGAAGAAAGTAAAAGAAGAGAAGAGAAACGAGAAGAAAAGCAAGAAAAAAAGGAGACGATAAAGGAGAAGGAAAGAAAGGGATAAAAGAGAAAGGAGAAGGAAAGAAAGAATGAAAGAGGTGAAAAGGAGAAGGGAAGAAAGGAAAAGAAGAGAAGAGAAGAGAAACGAGAAGGAAAGCAAGAAAAAAAGGAGACAATAAAGGAGAAGGAAAGAAAGGGATAAAAGAGAAAGGAGAAGGAAAGAAAGAATGAAAGAGGTGAAAAGGAGAAGGGAAGAAAGGAAAAGAAGAGAAGAAAAAGGAGAAGGAAAGAAAGAAAAAAAGGAGACGAGAAAGGAGAAGGAAAGAAAGGGATAAAAGAGAAGAGAAAGGAGAAGAAAATAAAACCAATGAGAAGAGAAAGGAGAACGAAAGAGAGAGAAGGAAAGAAAGTGAGAACGAAAGTGAGAGAAAAAGGGAGAACGAAAGAGAGGGAAAGAAGGAAAGAAAGCGAAAGAGAGAAGGAAAGAAAGAGAAAGAAAGCAGACAGTGCGTGAGTGAGACAGCAAGAAAGAAAATAAAGGAGAGAGAAGGGAGAGTAGGTTAAAAAGAAGGGTGAGAAAGGGAGAGAAAAGAGAAAAAAAAAAACTGAGAGATAAAGATATAAGGAAGAAGAGGGAGATAATGAAATGAAGAGAGTGAGGCCCCGTACACACGACAGAGGAACTCGACGTGCTTGGCACGTCGAGTTCCTCGTCGAGTTTTGGGATGAAGCCGCCGAGGAGCTCGGCGGGCCGGCTTCTCCCATAGAAGAACGAGGACAACGAGAAAATAGAGAACATGTTCTCTATTTTCTCGTCGAGTTCCTCGGCGGCTCCATCGAGCCAAAACTGTACAGACGACAGAGATTCTCGGCAGAATCCGGGTTTTGACCGAGTTTCTCGGTGAATTCTGCCGAGAATCTCTGTCGTGTGTACGAGGCCTTACTGACCAACAAAGATCATTCCAAACTAAGTGGCCTGCAACAACTCATCAGCACCTTGTCCATTCAAAGCTCCCAACAATGTGGACTGACAGAATCTCAAATAAAGTGCATAATAAATAACTGTAATGAAAAAGTGTCAAAGGTACACTTATAAAATAAACTCTCACAAACTACTTACCAGTCACTACAAAAATGCTACAGACTGGCCC
The DNA here is from genome assembly GCF_905171775.1 of Rana temporaria. Lineage (NCBI taxonomy): Eukaryota > Metazoa > Chordata > Amphibia > Anura > Ranidae > Rana > Rana temporaria. Next base: position 23,584,006 of record NC_053493.1, read on the forward strand.
CATACCTGGAGATGCTACAAGACCCCAAAGACAGACCCTGTGCCTGTACACACTGAGGCCCAGGTTCTCAAAGGAGATACGACGGCGTATCTCCAGATACGCCGTCGTATCTCTGAGTCTGAGCGGTCGTATCTATGCGCCTGATTCTTAGAATCAGTTACGCATAGATTTCTATTAGATCCGACCGGCGTAAGTTTCTTACGGATCTTAACTGCATATTTACGCTGGCCGCTAGGGGCGTGTACACTGATTTACGCCTAGAAATATGTAAATCAGCTAGATACGCGAATTCACGAACGTACACCCGGCCGACACAGTACAGATACGCCGTTTACGTTAGGCTTTTCCCGGCGTAAAGTTACCCCTGCTATATGAGGCATACATGCGGCGTACCAATGTTAAGTATGGACGTCGTTCCCACGTAGAATTTTGAATATTTTACGTCGTTTGCGTAAGTCGTCCGTGAATGGGGCTGGACGTCATTAACATTCACGTCGAAACCAATACGTCCTTGCGGCGTACTTTGGAGCAATGCACACTGGGATATTCCACGGACGGCGCATGCGCCGTTCGTGAAAAACGTCAATCACGTCGGGTCACACGTTATTTACATAAAACATGCCCCCCTGTTCCAAATTTGAATTAGGCGGGCTTACGCCGGCCTATTTACGCTACGCTGCCGCAACTTACGGAGCAAGTGCTTTGAGAATACAGCACTTGACCATCTAAGTTGCGGAGGCGTAACGTAAATAGGATACGTTACGCCCGCACAAAAATACGCCGATCTACGAGAATCTGGCCCTGAGTATATACAGCCTGGAAATCATCTCAGGACGGTACAGACAGACCTTCAAACCCAAGAAGAGTAGACTATGCCAGAGATGGGACCAATGGGTCCTGAAGGATGAGGCCCATTTCCTGCTATGATGCCCCAACTACTCATCAGTGAGGGACACTAACCAGAGGCTCTCCGATCTCATCCCAGACTTAACTTCTATAGAATAGAAAGAGAAACTCCACGTTCTACTGGGAGAAGAGGAGCCAATGGTTAAAATAGCTGCACAATATGTCAGATGGAGAGGAACATGAGAAACCTTGGGCTTCTAAATCCCCTCCATGGACTTGGCTCCTATTCCCTATTTATCCCTTACCCTGGTAACATTCCTGGACTCAATGGGCGTCCGTAGGGGCAAAGGGGGGGGGGGGCAAGTGCCCCCTCCTGGAATCAGGGATCAGCAAGGTGTGCGCCATAGGTGTGTGCACATGTTGTGCCCAGGCACGTACATCCTAATCACCCAGACGGTCAGCGGGTGCTGGAATGCTCTCCATGTACCAGCACCCAGCACAGGAAAGAAGATTGCACTGTGGGCTGGAGCCGGCAGGGCTTTTTATCGTCCGATTTTAAGACAGCGCTGGTCTCTAGCATCAGGAGTCAGCAAACACAAAACCCTTCCTGCTCTGCATATACCACAGAGGAGGAGCACGTTATCCACAGCCCCTTAAAGCGGTGGTTCACCCTAATAAAACATATTTTTTTTCTATTATTAAATTAGGCATAGTAGCGCAAGCTACAGTATGCCTGTATTTATTTTTTTAGCCCCGTACTCACTGTGCAATCCTATACAAAAGATTCTGACTCCCCGCGGGGAATGGGCGTTCCTATCCAGAGGGAAGGTGATTGACGGCCAGCTATGGCGCGTCACGCTTCTCCGGAAATAGCCGAAATAGGACTTGGCGCTTCACGGCGCCTGCGCATAGTCTATGCGCAGGCGCCGTGAAGAGCTGAGACCTACTCCAGCTATCTTCGGGGAGCGTGACGTGCCATAGCCCTCTGGATAGGAACGCCCATTCCCCGCGGGGAGTCGGAATCGTCTCGCTAGGATTGCACAGTGAGTACCGGGCTAAAAAAATAAATACAGGCATGCCTAATTTAATGATGGAAAGTTGTCAATAAGGGTGAGCCACCGCTTTAAGCCTGCAGCGTGCATCAACGGGAGCCTATGTCAGGAGCCTGACCTGCCACTGTGAGTTATAGACGATTCTCTTCTGTGGGGGGATTGGGTATGCATACTGGCATAGCACACGCCTGGAATTTACACCCTGTACATCACATGTCTGACGAAGGGGTCCTGCGTGGCTCCGAAACGTTGCACTCTCCTTGTGCTGTGATCATGCAATAAATCATCCATTTGGACGCTATTTACATCGTTCCATGGTGTGCTGGCAAATATTCTCATTGCACCCTGTACATAGCACACGCCTGGATTCTGCACCCTGTACATAGAACACGCCTAGATTCTGCACCCTGTACATAGAACACGCCTAGATTCTGCACCCTGTACATAGCACACGCCTGGATTCTGCACCCTGTACATAGCACACGCCTGGATTCTGCACCCTGTACATAGCACACACCTGGATTCTGCACCCTGTACATAGCACACACCTGGATTCTGCACCCTGTACATAGCACATGCCTAGATTCTGCACCCTGTACATAGCACACACCTGGATTCTGCACCCTGTACATAGCACACGCCTGGATTCTGCACCCTGTACATAGCACACACCTGGATTCTGCACCCTGTACATAGCACTTGCCTGGATTCTGCACCCTGTACATAGCACTTGCCTGGATTCTGCACCCTGTACATAGCACACGCCTGGATTCTGAACCCTGTACATGGCACCTGCCTGGATTCTGCATCCTGTACATAGCACACACCTGGATTCTGCACCCTGTACATAGCACACGCCTGAATTATTGTCTGCCGTTTCTCCATTAAAAATAAATACTTGCGAGTGGCGGCTAAGCCCCTCCCCTTCTTGACATTGTCAAAAGGGGGTGGGGCATGGGTAACCTTAAAATGATGCCCCTCTAAAAAAAAGTTCTGCGGATGCCCATGGACTCAGCTCATATCCCAGTTTATATAATCCCTTACCCTAGTAACATTCCTGGACTCACTTCTTATTCCCATTATATTATACCTTTTTCCCCAACATTGTCCAAGGAGCTAAGGAGTAAAAGGGAGATGGAGTGAAAGACTAGGACAAGAAACAAATAAGGGCGAGAGGAGGGAGTGGTATATATACTGTATATGTCATAGTGAACAGAACTCGAAACAAAACCTAAAGGTTGTCGTGTGACAACACAACTGGAGGATATCCTTTGTATTTACCTCCAGTGTATAGAAATCCAGAAGACAAGTAGTTGCAGCACACGTCTGTTCTTTATTCTGTCCATATAGGATATAAAGTATACTCTCTGGATTGTCTTTTTTAGGTGTTTGTGACCCAACATGTATGAACGGAGGAAAGTGTGTCGGTCCCCATATTTGCTCCTGTCCATCAGGCTGGAAAGGAAAGCGATGCAATACACGTAAGGGGGGATTTCTCAATGAATACAGGATCTATATTTACTATATGTGTGTGTAAACGTATACTACCCTGGCTGCATGCGGCACTATGTTGTTGTTTTTTTAATCTGCCCTCTGGACCCCTGCAGACATGAATCTGTGTTTCTCTATTGCCATGTTATGGCAGTGATTTTCAGCAGTCTCATGTAATAGGTGTCCAGTCTATGGCTGTCTCCTGAAGCATGTGTCCCCCAGTCTCCAACAACTCCTATAGCATGTTCACAGTTTTTGACAGTCTCCTACAGCATGTCTTCAGTCTCTAACTATCTCTTGTATCATGTCCACAGTCTCTAACCATCTCTTGTATCATGTCCACAGTCTCTAACCATCTCTTATATCATGTCCACAGTCTCTAACCATTTTCTGTATTATGTCTGCAGTCTCTATCTCCTCTACAATGTCCTCTGTCCCTGATCATCTCTTGTATCAATCCACAGTCTCTGACATCACCTGTACAATGTCCTCTCTCTCTGACCATCCGTTGTATCATGTCTGCAGTCTCTGACCATCTCTTGTATCATGTCCACAGTCTCAAAACATCTCCTGTAGTATGTCTTCAGTCTCTAACCATCTCCTGTACAATGTCCTCTGTCTCTGACCATCTCTTGTATCAGTCCACAGTCTCTGACATCACCTGTACAATGTCCTCTCTCTCTCTCTCTCTGACCATCTGTTGTATCATGTCTGCAGTCTCTGACCATCTCTTGTATCATGTTCACAGTCTCAAAACATCTCCTGTAGTATGTCTGCAGTCTCTAACCATCTCCTGTACAATGTCCTCTGTCTCTGACCATCGCTTGTATAATGTCTGCAGTCTCTGACCATCTCTTGGATCATGTCTGCAGCTTCTGACCATCTCTTGTATCACGTCCACAGTCTCTAACCATCTCCTGTACAATGTCCTCTGTCTCTGACCATCGCTTGTATAATGTCTGCAGTCTCTGACCATCTCTTGGATCATGTCTGCAGCTTCTGACCATCTCTTGTATCACGTCCACAGTCTCTCACCATCTCTGTCATGTCTGCAGTCTCTGAGTAACTCTTGTATCACGTCTGCAGCCTCTGACCATCTCTTGTATCATGTCTGCAGCCTCTGACCATCACTTGTGTCATGTCCACAGTCTCTGACCATCGCTTGTATCATGTCCGCAATCTCTATCTCTTGTATCGTGTCTGCAGTCTCTGACCATCCCTTGGATCTTGTCTGCAGTCTCTGGTCATCTCTTGGATCTTGTCTGTAGTCTCTAACTATCTCTTGTTCATGTCCACAGTCTCTAACCATCACATGTACAATGTCTGCAGTCTCTGACCATCTCTTGTATCAAGTCTACTTTCTCTAACCATCTCCTGTAGCATATCCACTGTATCTGACCATCTCTTTTATCCTGTCCACAGTCTCTGACCATCTCCTGTACAATGTCTGCAGTCTCTGACCATTTCTTGTATCATGCCCGCAGTCTCTTGTATCATTCCATCAGTCTTCGTCTGTATCCTGTTGTTGTCTGCTGTCTCCGACAATGATTATTCACAGAAATGTATGTGCGGCTCTTTAGTTATGTTGAGGGCCACACATCAGGCCCCCCGCATCAAGAAAGTTGGCCACCACTGGTATACTATATGTGATTTCTGCCTTTCCACAATAAAAGAAGAAAAATGGGACTCTTGAAAACCTCATAAGCTCTGTGTTACTTTAACTAATTACAAAAACATAAAGTTATCCTCTATTTGAATAGAAAACACAGGGACAGTGAACCTGATACATTCTTACGTTCAATATAACAACGTTTTATAGCACTTACTGTGTTTTTCTTCCCGCTGTATATTTACCTTGATTAATTGAAATGTTGGTCTCTGATTTCCACAGCAATATGTCACCAGAAATGTAAGAATGGCGGTGAGTGTATCGGCCCCAACACATGCCAGTGCCCCCCGGAATGGGAAGGGGCTCAGTGCCAGAGCCGTAAGTAATGCTTTGTATCTCACGGTGGTGTGCCATGTCTTTGTTTATATACATTTATATCACAAGACAGGAAAATGTCTCCTTGTTCATCGGGTTTTCTGTGTTATTTCAGCCGTGTGTAATTACAAGTGTTTATATGGCGGTCGATGTATCTCACCCAACGTATGTTCCTGTCGCCCTGGATACACTGGAGTCATGTGTAGTCAGAGAATACAGGTAATGGCTGGGTGCTTTTTTTTTATGTATGCTCCGTATATCTAGTAATAGTTAGTCACAATCACCTGGGCCCGGATTCACAAAGACTTACGATGGCGTATCAGTACATACGCCGTCGTAAGTCCGAATGCGGCGCCGTTGTATCTATAAGCGTAGTCTCAAATACGCTTATCTGTTGCTAAGATGCGACCGGCGTAAGTCTCCTACGCCGTCGTATCTTAGCTGCATATTTACGCTGGCCGCTAGGGGCGTGTACGTTGATTTACGCAAATACCGTAGATACGCCGATTCACGAACATACGTACGCCCATCGCAATTAGTTACGCCGTTTACGCAAGACATACGACGGCGTAAAGATAAAGCTGCTCTCTAGGTGGCGCAGCCCATGCAAGGTATGGACGTCGGAACAAGCGTATCTTTTTACGTCGTTTACGTAAGTCGTACGTGAATGGGGCTGTGTGTAGGTTACGTTCACGTCACATGCATTGAGCCGGCGTATCTTAGGGCGTAAATTCGACGTGATGCGCGCATTCGCTGTTCGTTCGGCCATGCATCTACATGGGGTCACGCTTAATTTAAATACAACACGCCCATGACCTGCCTACTTTGAAATACGCGCGCTTACGCCAGCCCATTCACGCTACGCCGCCGCAACTTAGGATGCAAGTGCTTTGTGAATACTGCACTTGCCTCTCTAAGTTGCGGCGGCGTAGCGTAAATAAGATACGCTACGCCCACACAAAGTTACGCCGCCCTACGTGAATCTGGGCCCAGGACTTTTCGTAGCCTTTCCCATAATTCAGGCCTTTGAGGTCTGGTATGGATTTTGAGGGGAAGCCCTATGCAAAAATCAAGAACAAAAAGTGTAGGGTCCCCTTTAAAAAATCAACACCAGACCCTTATCTGAGCCTGCAGGCTAGAAAAGAGGGGATGAGCGTGTACCCTCTTAAAATATATCAGGCCACATACATGCCTTTTACATGGGGGGGGGGGCCATGTTGATGAGAGCGGGGGGCATCTTCCCCACAACCCTAGCCTGGTGATTGTGGGGGCCTGCGGATGAGAAGAGTTATCATCATTTTGAAAGCCCCCTTTAACAGTAAGGAGCACCCAACCCCCCCATGTGAATGAGTAAGGGCTCTTTCACACGGAGCGGACCGTTTCTGGGTCCGCTCCGTGTGTCTCCGTCGGCTCAGCGGGGATCCCCGCTGAGCTGTCGGCGGATAGGGCGGTTCCCGCACCCAGTGCAGGGACCGCCCTGTCTCAGCTCCGCTCTGCCCTATGGGCAGTGGCGTCTCCAGCTTTCATATTTAGGGGGGGCACATGGGGGGACAGGGAAAAAAGTAGGGAGGCCAACTATAAAATGCAATTTTATATATATACAGTATATATATATATAAAATCTCCTGGGGCCCTTTACTACGATCCCACAACGGGCCCTTTTACATGTTCTGTCGTGAGCTCCCTTCCTACTATACTGGGGCCCCCCAGGGTGGCAGAAAACAAGAGATATATGTCACCAGCACACCAATAAAATATAAGGGTCCAAAGCAGTGGGAGAACTTTCAGGGTTGCAAAGGTTGTCTTGCCACCGGGCCCTGGTGTTCTGCCACAGTGGGGATCCCCAGCTGTCCTGTCCCTGCTATTTACAGAGCTGGTCTGGCGTCTGTCTCCTTGGCAGCGGCGGCAGTCTATTAGGTCCTAGTGCTGGTGACATTATGGGTGCATGCAGGGGAAGGCTGGCACTATTGGTTATAGAGAACTGAGCCCCCAGCTGGTCACCTAGCAGCAGTAATGCTGTATAACCTTCTCTGTTGACATGCTGATCAGCATGTGATCCAGGTGATGCTCCCAGTCAGATCTAATAAACACAATATTTATTAGCATCAAGAGTACAACCACATATATATATATAATCAAACGTATGTTCCGCAGCCGTGTGGGCTCTATGCCTGTAAAGTGTGGGCTTTGATCAATAAAATCTCTGATATTTAACACTAGGATTTGACTAAGAGCATCACCTGGATTGCATCACGATCAGCATGTCAGAGAAGGGTCCACTGCTGCTAAGCAACCTGCAGGGAGCTCAACTGTCTACAACCAATAGAGATGGGCTTGGGTGTGTTTGAAATCCCACATGCCCGATCCCGCCAGGAAGCCGACACTCCACATCGCTAATCACAGGCAGTGAGACCTTTCCTGATCTGTGCAGCTGCGGACCGAGAAATGTCTCACTGCCTGTGATTAGCGCTGTGCAGTGTGGGCTTCCTGGCAGGCTCTGGCATGTGGAATTTTGAACATGCCCAGCCCATCTCTAACAACAAATTGTGCTGGCCCTCCTGTACATCAGCCCCATAAAGTAACCAGCTCTGGGTTCCAATGTCCTGCCGCCGCTGCCATGGAGACAGAGACCAGTGCTGTGAATAGCCGGGACAGGACAGTAACTCTGGTTGTTCCAGCACTGGTCCACACTGGGACGATTCCCCCATCCACCTATAATGTGTAGATGGGGTAATTGGATCATTTCTTTTTTTTTTTATTCAACCTAATAGTTGAATGAAAAATAGTGATCAATGTATGGGCTGCCTAAGAGCTAAGACCAGCCATAGACATTTTAAATCTCAGCTGGTTCAGCAGGAACTGGCTGAGATTTGAACCATTAATGAGCAGATTCTCTTATGATTATCACCAGTGGTTGCTGTATAGAATACAATTGCTGGGCAGGAGGGATATTCCCGTCAGCACTGTTTGTGTTGATGGGGGAATCATGCAAGTTTCTTTCCTGCAATCTGTGGATGTAGGAAAAAAAATTGCATTGTATATTACCTGCCTAACTGAAAGTGAAAGTGTAACAGAATGGCCCGTGACACCCAGAGACTTTTGAAGGATGGGGTTTACTCCTGTGCCAGCGTCACTATGCCCTTTTGGGCATAGGGTGACTGAGAAATGATAATTATAAATTACATGAGATGGGACATTACTGATAATTCATGTATTGCAGGATATCTTGAAATATTACAAGTTGTTAAAGTCTGACTCCGACAGGTCAATAGAGTGTTTTCATTCAATGGGGGGGACACATGCTTTTGAGGTGTTAATTGAGTCTGCTCCTAGACACTCCTTTGTGTGATGCTAATACTGTTTTGTGTCCATTGTGCTAATTAGGTCTTCTCCTAAGACCTGTTCATTGTATATGACACTGTTAAGATGTGGAATGTGAATGTGTCAAGCTGTAGTAATTAACCCCTCTAAATGCGGAGCCAGACCGTCTGGGTAATAAGTAGTAATTAACTCATCGGAATGTTATTATGTAAAATAATGTGTATGAAGCCCCCCATTGTGTGATGTGTGGGTGGAGTGTGTCTTTGTCCCTGTGATTAACTGTAACATGCTTGTACTGTATATAACAAAGCTAAGTTACCATTAAAGGATTCATTCATTCATTTTGGAGCCAGTACCAGAGCTTGTTTTGTCTCGTTTATTCTGGGAAATGAAATGGGTCGTGTCTGATGTCTGTCGGACTGTCGGATAACCTGTCATGGGGCGATGGATTGGAATATCGTAAACGGTGGTGACCTTTACAGAAAGTAAATTGTGAATGTCTTGAAAGAACAGGAGAGGGGGAGGGAGACAGATGGGGGAGAGAAGGGATGGAGATAATGCAGTTCAGTGATTACAGTGTACTGCAGTCTGCAGTGCACACACATACCCACGGTCCAGGCTAGAATCTCAGGCATCATTCACACACATGCTGCTGATTTTCATATTTCCTGAACACACATCCCCTCTCTTCAGATACAGCACACTGAGATAGTGTGGGCGGGACTGAAAGGAGAAGGAGGAGGAGCTTTATTCCTCCCTGCTCATATGTGAGGAGAGTGGGGGGGGTGGCTAGACTCGCTGGGCTGTAAAAGAGTGTCATAGACTGACACTTGGCTCAGCTTGCAGTCACCACTCTCGGAATTTACAGGCTGGTTCTCCTGTCCTAAGGACGGGAGAAATCAGTCTGTTTTTTCAGTAACTGAGATGAAGGCTTGGGCCCCCCTCCCCCACAGTGCTCATGGAGTCCTTTCTGCAACTCGCTCTTCTCCGTGCCAATGAGGATGCAGGGGAAGGAGCAGATCGGGCGGCTGTGGTTGTGTGAACGCTCGCATTATGCAGTGTCAGCGAGCAGAGGGAGGGGGGAGGAATGCCCCGCAGAGCTGACTGGGGACGCTCTCCCTCTCAGGAGAGACTGTTACTCCAGCGGCGGCCCGAAAAAAAAAAAAAAAAAAAAAAAGCAAAAAAAAATTTTTTTTTTTGGGGGGGCACATGGTGGGGCACAGCATAATGTTGGGGGGGTCAGGGCCCCCTCTGGCCCCCCCCTAGAGACGCCTCTGCCTATGGGGAACCGGATGCAGACGGACCGTCTGTCCGTCTGCATCAGTTCCGTTCCGCCGGACGGAAGAAAAATAGGGTTTTCTTCCGTCCGAAAACCGGATCCCTACGGACGCGGACGTTAGCGGATGCTCCATCCGCTAACGGACGCGTTCCCATAGGGATGTATTACAAGTCCGTTAACGGACTTGTAATAACGGACAGGCGGAGCGGACGTCTGAAAGGGGCCTTAGAGGTACATAGTGCTCATTCACAAAAAAGTGAAAAGTATATAAACGCACAGTTTTCGGAAAGTTCTGTAACAATAAATAAACAACATATCCCACAATGTACATCCAACATCAGCTATGTCATCCAGTGATGAAATTGACATCAGTCACCATGCCCAATGCCAACCATCCCACAAAACGAAAGACCTTTGACTGCCGGTGTTCTGTTGAGAAGTGCCAGGCTATCGAATAGTGCCCGGGTGGAAGTGTGCATGCGCTCAGCTGTTGAGTCGCGTTGCCGAGGCACATTCATGTAGGTGAGGGGCGGATAGATACACAAAGGGGGCGGATATTTAAATGATGGGCAGTGTTGGGGGCGGAATTTTTATTGATGGCCAAACAAAACTGCAAAATAAATCTAACATAGAAAAAGCCGCCCTTCAATTGACTAAACGCGGCCCGCAAGCTTCCAGAAAGAATAGTGGATAAAGATTTCCTTTGCAGCTTTGTTTGGCCATTGATAAAAATTCCGCCCCCAGTACTGCCCATCTTTTAAAAATCCGCCCCCTTCATGTAGGTAGCCGCTCCCAGCTACATCAAAATTGTCCGAAGTGTCCGCCATAATGTCGCGGTCACGAAAAAAATTGCTGATCGCTGCCATTAGTAGTAAAAAAATGTTTTTAATAAAAATGCAATAAAACTATCCCCTATTTTGTAAACACTATACATTTTGCGCAAACCAATCGATAAACGCTTCTTGCGATATTTTTTTTTACCAAAAATAGTTAGAAGAATACGTATCGGCCTAAACTGAGAATTTTTTTTTTTTTTATATATATATATATATATTTTTGGGGGATATGTATTCTAGCAAAAAGGAAAAAATATAGAATTTTTTTTTAAATTGTCGCTCTATTTTTGTTTATAGCGCAAAAACTAAAAACCGCAGAGGTGATCAAATACCATCAAAAGAAATCTCTATTTGTGGGAAAAAAAATTTTGTTTGGGAGCCACGTCACACGACTGCGCAATTGTCAGTTAAATCGATGCAGTGCCGAATCGCAAAAACTGGCCAGGTCCTTTACCTGCATTTTGGTCCGGGTCTTAAGTGGTTAAAGTAGGAGTTCACCCGAAAAAAATGTTTTAACATTAGATTGAGGCTAATTATGCGAAGAAGAATCGGGTGTTTATTTTAAAATCAATGCAGTACTTACCGTTTTAGAGAGAGATCTTCTCCGTGGCTTCCGGGTATGGGCTGCGGGACTGGGCGTTCCTATTTGATTGACAGGCTTCCGACGGTCGCATACATCGCGTCACCAGTTGCCGAAAGAAGCCTGAACGTCGGTGCGGCTCTATACGGCGCCTGCGCACCGACGTTCGGCTACTTTCGGGAACTCGTGACGCACTTTATGCGACCGTCGGAAGGCTGTCAATCAAGTAGGAACGCCCAGTCCCGCAGATCATACCCGGAAGCGGCGGAGAACATCGATCTCTAAAACGGTAAGTACTGCATTGATTTTAAAATAAACACCCGATTCTGCTTCGCATAATTAGCCTCGATCTAATGTTAAAAAAAAAAGTTTTTCGGTGAACCTCCACTTTAACAACCCCTTTAACCACTTGCCGACCTCCTCATGTAGATATACGTCAGCAGAATGGCACGGACAGGCACATCAACGTACCTGTACGTGCTCTGCTTGACGTGGGTGGGGGGTCCGATTGGGACCCCCCCGCTACATGCGGCGGTCGGTAAGCCTCGGGGAGCGATTCGGGACGACGGCGCGGCTATTCGTTTATAGCCGCTCCGTCGCGATCGCTCCCCGGAGCTGAAGAACGGGGAGAGCCGTGTGTAAACACGGCTTCCCCGTGCTTCACTATGGCGGCGCATCGATCGAGTGATCCCTTTTATAGGGGAGACTCGATCGATGATGTCAGTCCTACAGCCACACCCCCCTACAGTAGTAAACACACACCAAGTGAACACTAAATGTTACAGCGCCCCCTGTGTTTAACTCCGAAACTGCAACTGTCATTTTCACAATAAAGAATGCATTTTTTGCTGTGAAAATGACAATGGTCCCAAAAATGTGTCAAAATTGTCCGAAGTGTCCGCCATAATGTCGCAGTCACGAAAAAAATCGCTGATCGCCGCCATTAGTAGTAAAAAAAAAAAAAAATGCAATAAAACTATCCCCTATTTTGTAAACGCTATAAATTTTGCGCAAACCAACCGATAAACGATTATTGGGATTTTTTTTTACCAAAAATAGGTAGAAGAATACATACATATTGTGTATCGGCCTAAACTGAGGGGAATTTTTTTTTTATATATGTTTTTGGGGGATATTTATTATAGCAAAAAGTAAAAAATATTGAATTTTTTTCAAAATTGTCGCTCTATTTTTGTTTATAGCGCAAAAAATAAAAACCGCAGAGGTCATCAAATACCACCAAAAGAAAGCTCTATTTGTGGGGAAAAAAAGGACGCCAATTTTGTTTGGGAGCCACGTCGCACGACCGCGCAATTGTCTGTTAAAGCGACGCAGTCCCGAACTGTAAAAACTCCTTGGGTCTTTAGGCCGCATATTGGTCCGGGGCTTAAGTGGTTAAGTTTCTCCTGATATGTGTTATTCGTTTTTTTGCAAAGTTTGGATAGAGGTCCTGAGTCCCTAATAAAAAAAAAAAAAAAAAAAAGTTTGGATAAAGTTTTCAGTATTAATACTTTTCCCACTTTTATTCTGCAGGGAGCGCGCGGGTGAAGGAAGACTGCTACAGAAAACACTGAGTGAACTAAATATCCAGCAGGACTTGACTCTGTACTCAACACACAATATTTAATATTCCAATGACGAATATTAGCGGCATTCTAAGACCAGAGGACGTGACTCAGAGGACACAGAGGTAGAGCTGGCTTATACCTGGATCATCATACAAGAAGAGAATCACACCTGATCAGCAAGATCCCAGATCTCTTTTTATACTGGATTTTTCCCCCCCCACAAATGTAGCAACTGAACAGCCGTAATCCAACTAGGACCCGCTACTTCCGTAACTGTTATTTATGTATATTCTCAAATATGGAAACTTTATTTGTTATCTTTAGATTTGGGTTTTTGGATGTAATTTAAAAATTTACTATAACAAGATTTTTTTTTTTTTTAACGACTTGCCTACTGTGTACATAAACCCCCTTCCTGCCCAGACTAAATTTTAGCTTCCGGCACTGCGTCACTTTAACTGACAATTGCGCGGTCGTGCGACGTGGCTTCCAAACAAAATTGACGTCCTTTTTTTCCCACAAATAGAGCTTTCTTTTGGTGGTATTTGATCGCCTGTGCGGTTTTTAGTTTTTGCGCTATAAACAAAAAAAGAGTGACAATTTTGAAAAAAAACACAATATTTTTTACTTTTTGCTATAATAAATATCCCATTTTTTTTTTATCTCCGTTTAGGCCGATACGTATTCTTCTACATATTTTTGTTAAAAAAAAAAAATCGCATTAACCGTATAGTGACTGGTTTGTTATATTGCCTACAAAATAGGGGGACATAATTATGATATTTTTTCTATTTATTTTGTACTAGGAATGGCGGCGATCTGCGATTTTTTTTTTCGGGACTGCGACATAGCAGACACATCGGACACTTTTTGACACATTTTTGGGACCATTCACATTTATACAGTGAACAGTGCTATAAATATGCATTGATTACTGTATAAATGTGACTGGCAGGGAAGGGGTTAACCACTAGGGGGCGGGGAAGGGGTTAAATGTGTAGCCTGATCAGTGTTCTAACTGTGTGGGGGAAGGGGGGTGACTGGGGGAGGTGACCGATGCTGTGTCCCTATGTACAAGAAACACAGATCGGTCTCCTCTCTCCCTGACAGGACTTGGAGCTCTGTGTTTACACAGAGAGCTCCACGTCCCTGCTCAGTTACTGGGCAATCGCGGGTGCCCGGCGGCCGCCGAGCACACGCATTGTGTTCCCAGTGACGCGGCGGGTGCCCTAGAGGCTTTAAATGACAGGACGTCTTATGACGTCCTGTCAGAACAATAGGGTATTCCGCCCGCCGTCATTTGACAGTGTGCGGTACCCTAGTGGTTAAAGAAAACTTATTGTGTGTCTCTTCAACCATTTCATGACTAGAAGGCCGCTTTCACGCCGAGGCGCTTCTAAACTGCCAGTAAAAACACTGAGCGCTTTTGAAGAGCTTTCCATTCATTTCAATGGAGAGGCGAGTTTTTCACAGCCCTGCCAGCACACTGCCCCAGTGTGAAAGCATTCATTGATTTTAATGGAAATACGTTTTCGTGAGCTTTTTAGGCGCTGTTTTTAGCGTGAAAGCGACTCAGTGTGAAAGTGGCCGAAGTCATTGATGCCTCGGGCCAAATTTTAAAAGCATCAGCATGCAGTGAACTTACCAAATACTCTATAGGCCCGTACACACAATCAAATTTTACGACAATTTAAGACAATTGTTGGCGGAATTGACGACAACAAATGTTGGCTGCTCATGCTCACCAACTGTCTAACAATAAATGTGTTACGTCCGATTATCCGATCGTGTGTACACAAGTCCGGACTAAAACCCAAAGTACAAACACGCATGCTCCAAACCAATGCTAAACATCAGATAACAATAGCAGAAGTTGCCCAAAGGGTGGTGGTAAAGAGCTGAAAAACATCTGGTTTGGTGAATGGCAGAACAAGTTCACAGACAATGCCTTTCGGACAAAAATCCCCGGATTTGTCCGATGGAAGTCCGATCGTGTGTACGAGGCTTTTAACTACTGTATTTATCGGCGTATACCGTGCACTTTTTCCCCCTGAAAATAGGGGGAAAATCACGGGAGCCGTCATCTCCTCTCGGCTCTCACTTGGCTGTCACGTCACACACGCACAGTCCCGCCTCCAGCATTGGACCAGTGTTCTGTCTGTCACAGGAGATGGTGCAATGCCGATGACGGAGGCGGGACTGTGCGTGTGGGACGTGACAGCCAAGTGAGAGCCGAGTGGAGATGACGGCTCGGTGATTTCCGGCGGGCGCTTGTCCCCCTCCGAGGTATGCCATAGGTACGCGCTACAGTCTCGTGCAGCGCTGCCGCTCTGCCCGCGTTTGAGGCCTCGTACAGACGACCAGACATGTCCGATGAAAACGGTCCGCGGAGCGTTTTCATCGGACATGTCCGCTGGGATCATTTGGTCTGATGTGTGTACACACCATCAGATCAAATTCCCCTCGGACAGAATACGCGGTGGCGTGGCGGCGACGATGACGCCGCGACGTGCGCGCACCAGGAAGTTCAATGCTTCCACGAATGCGTCGAATCACTTCGACGCATGCGTGGGATTTCGGGCCGCTGGTTACACGTCATAACCAGCGGACATGTCCGATGAGTCGTACTGACCATCGGACATGTCCGACGGACAGGCTTCCAGCGGACAAGTTTCTTGGCATGCTAAGAAACTTTTGTCCGCTGGAAACCTGTCCGCTAGGCTGGAAAATTGTCCGGTCGGCCCTACACACGACCGAACCGGACCAGTTTCCGCGGACATGTTCGGTCGTGTGTACAAGGCCTAAGGGTTTCCTCACCCTCCCCTTCACCACAGAATGAGAATGCTGAACATTTGGGTATAGAAGCCCCAAGCCGCGCTACAGGTGTCAGGTAAAAGAAATTCTGCTTATTTTTTGTGACATCATGAAAGTCTAGATGGGAGAATAAGAAGTCATTCTAAGAATTCATAAAAAGTTTGTGTCTAATGTAAAAAAAGTGATTTTAAATAACTGTAGTTTTTCCAGAAAATTCCCTCTTAAAATTGGGGTGCGCGTTATACGCAGATAAATACGGTAATTTGCACACCTAAAATTTATTTTTTAATGACATATAGGGTTTTTATTTGGTATGCTGCTTTAATAAAAAGCCCTGCTCTGTTTTTTTGTTTTTTTTCAAAACTTACAAATGCATACATTTTTTTTTTTAATGACTTTATTATTTTTAATAGTGCAACTGTATCTGACAGTTACACTATTAAACAGATGGCAATGCAGATCAACAATGCAGCCTGAAGGTGGCAGTGTTCATTTGCAGACAGAACGCTTTTTTATTTTTTATCATCAACTCCAGCCTGCATAGCTGACGTAGTGATCATGTGATCAGGAACCACTTCGGCTGCTGGCTCTCATGGGGGGGGGGGGGGGATTTATTGACTTGTGCTCGACATGGGGCATTAATATGCAGATTGCAGTCAGAACGGGTTAAAAAAAGTTAGAAGCCTGTTTAAATAATTTTCACAAAGGGCATCACATCTGTAGCAGTTATATCTACATGGCCATATACCGTATTTATCTGGCTATAACGCGCCCCGACGTATAGCGCGCACCCCCGAACTTGAAGGAAAATTCCTGGAAAAAAAATATAAATACTTACAGTTTGGATGCCCCTCGTTGGTGTCCTGCCCGTCGTCCATCGGCGGCCTCGTCCGGTCCGGCGTCCTTCTGCGGCCATAGTGGTGTCCTCCCCGCTCGATCCCCGCGCTGTGTTTGAACCACTGCGCCAACATATACCGAGCGCAGTACACTCGGGTATAGTCGGGCAGGCTCGGCTCCTCTCGCGTAAAGGACGTACAGGACGTGACCGCGAGAGGAGCCGAGCCTGCCCGACTATACTGCGCTCGGTATATGCCGGCGCAGTGGTTTTAAAACACAGCGCGGGAAGTGGGTATCGGCGTATATCGCGCCCCCCACGATTTTGCCATGATTTTCAGGGCAAAAAAGTGTGCGGTATACGCCGATAAATACGGTACTTTTTCCTGAAATCTATTGTTTCCCTATAGTGAGCTGTCAGACATAATAAATGCATGTGGGCATGGAAATAAATGGTCACATGAGGGCAATGCATTATAATGGCAGCTGAGCTTCCCTTTAATTATAAAATTATTAATTAGAGGAAGTACCAGGAAACCCTAGAATTATAAAAATATTAATTAGAGGGCGCATCGGGAAATCCGAACCATTAGAGAGGTTCCTGTAATTGCAGTTTGACAAATGACACTGAGGTGCTGTACATGATATACTCCACACCATCGCACTCTGAACATTGGAGATTGTTTCGTAGACGCCGCCTGTACTGTATGATTGCATTCATTGTTTTTGTTTTTTTTCACATAGCCAAAAGGGCAAACATTTGATGTAGTGTAGTATAAACTGAGCGATTGCAACTTTTTGTTATCGATGGGAGGATTTTGCTACCATGTGCAGCATTGTGTGAGACTCAGTTCTGAGCACACCAATGGAAGAACAATAGACCTAGCAGCCCAGACAGCTGCCATGGGGCCTGGGATAGAAGGGGACCCCGTTAGGGAGGCTAATAAGGAAAATCAAGGCCTTTTTGTCCCCAACTGAAAAGTGGATGAACACCTCTGGCCAACGCTCACTCCTGTGCTAGCCGCTTGCAACTCTCCAGTGCCATTTGTAAACACAGAAGCCCGGGTTCTGTGTTTATAAGTGACAGAGCTCCTTATCCAGCGGCTGCCACAGAACCTCCCCACCCTGCACATCCTGATCTCTGCAGGGGGTGGGCGGCTATCCCCTAGTTGTGTTGTTCCTGACCTCCTCCCTTTATGAGTGCCTTACTTTTAGCTTTGTTGTACCTATTTATGTATGTCATTAAATACTACACTATATTGGATTTTGTTGGATTTGCACTGCTCTGTTTTTTCTCTACTTTTCATGTACATAGCACACGCCTGAACCCTACACTCTGTACGCTGCATACTCCTAAACCCTGAACACAGCATACTCCGGAACCCTACACTCTGTATGTAGTGCACCCCTGAACGCTGCACTCTGTACATAGCACACCCGATCTCTGAACGTAGTGCACTCCTTAACTCTGCATTTTGTATGTTGTGCACTCCTGATCGCTGAACTCTTTACGTAGTGCACTCTGCACACAATGCATCCCCTGAACTCTGCACTCTGTAGGTAACGCATCCCTGATTTGTGTATGCAACGCCCTCCTTATTTGGACATTTTCACTTAGGTGTGTACTCACTTTGTTGCCAGCGGTTTAGACATTAATGGCTGTGTGTTGAGGGGACAGAAAATGTACACTGTTATACAAGCTGTACACTCACTACACAACATTGTAACAAAGTGTAATTTCTTCAGTGTTGTCACATGAAAAGATAAAAGAAAATATTTGCAAAAATGTGAGGGGTGTACTTACTTTTGTGACATACTGTCTAGGAGTATCTAGCTGATAAAATGGCTTTATGCTTTAGAAATTATAAGAAACAAGTTCGAATTTTGCTATACATTCCGGGCCAGATTCACAAAAGGGATACGACGGCGTATCTGCTGATACACCGTCGTATCCCTGTTTCTATCTATGCGACTGATTCATAGAATCAGTTACGCATAGATATCCTTAAGATCCGACATGTGTAAAAGTTTTACACTGTCGGATCTTAGGATGCAGTACCGCGGCCGCCGCTGGGGGGATTTCGCGTCAGAAACCAGCGTCGGGTATGCAAATTAGCAGTTACGGCGATCCACGAAACTTTTTCCCGTCGTTACGTCGCCGCAAGTGTTAGTTTACCGTCGCAAAGATAGGGCACCTTTTACAAAGTGTAAACTTACTACACCATGTAAAAGTATACCCGTCTTTCCCGCGTCGCTTTTGAATTTTATTTTTTTTTTCCCGGCGCAAGTCTTTTTTTCACGTCGCGATTCACAAAACGTCGGGGCGTCGTAATTTTGCGCAAAGCACGTCGGGAAATTTGCGTCGGGAGCATGCGCAGTACGTCCGGCGTGGGAGCGCGCCTAATTTAAATGGTAGCCGCCCCATTTGAATTGGCCCGCCTTGCGCCGGACGGATTTAGGATACACCGCCGCAAATTTCTAGGTAAGTGCTTTGTGGATCGGGCACTTAGCCAGAAAATTCGCGGCGGTGTAACCTAAATCGGTTACGTTACGCTGCGCCGCCTGGCTGTGAATCTGGCCCAATATTCCACATAGGAGACGGAACTCGTCTTGTTACGACCTGCCCCCGAAATGACAACCATATCCACTTCCCGACCCGCCCACTGTATATATACGTCCTCTTTTTAAAGATGGCTATCTCGGTAACGGCAGCAGCTGCTGCCACAACCAAGGTATCCATATTTTCTGTGGGCGGCCGTGTAAACGATAACGGCGGTCTCCGCGGCGGATTCGCCGCGAGATCGCCGTTATCGGTGGTGGGAAAGGGCCCCTCTCGCCGCTTTTCCGCCAAAACGTCAGTCCCGCCCAGCCTCTTAAAGAGACAATTTTTTTGTTGTCATTTTTTTAAATGACAAATTTTTCTTTTTCCCTTGCATTTAAGTCTAAATATGAGGTGTGAGGTCTTTTTGACCCCAGATCTCATATTTAAGAGGACCTGTCATGCTTTTTTCTATTACAAGGGATGTTTACATTCCTTGTAATAGGAATAAAAGTGATAATGTTTTTATTTTTTTTTATTTCAGTGTAAAAAATAATAAAATCAATAAAAATAAATAAGAAAACAAAACATTTTTTTTTTAAAGCGCCCCGTCCCGACGAGCTCGCACGCAGAAGCGAACGCATACGCGAGTAGCGCCCGCATATGAAAACGGTGTTCAAATCACACAAGTGAGGTATCGCCGCGATCGTTAGAGCGAGAGCAATAATTATAGCCCTAGAGCTACTCTGTAGCTCAAAAAATGCAACCTATAGAATTTTTTTAAACGTCGCCTATCGAGATTTTTAAGGGTAAAAGTTTGACGCCATGTCACGAGCGGGCGCAATTTTAAAGCGTGACATGTTGGGTATCATTTTACTCGGCGTAACATTATCTTTCACAAAATTTAAAAAAATTGGGCCAAATTTATTGTTGTCTTATTTTTTATTTCAAAAAAGTGAATTTTTTCCAAAAAAAGTGCGCTTGTAAGACCGCTGCGCAAATACGGTGTGACAAAAAAGTATTGCGTTGACCGCCATTTTATTCTCTAGGGTGTTAGAAAAAAAAAATATATAATGTTTGGGGGTTTTAAGTAATTTTCTAGCAAAAAAAACTGTTTTAGTCTTGTAAATGCCGAATCTGAAAAACACCTAAGGTCTGGAAGTGGATATGGAGGAAATAACAAGCCCGAGTCCAGCAGGTGGTTTCCAATCCGGTGAATTGATGGTTTCTATTGGGGTCGCTGTATTCAGAACGTTGCTTGTATATTCCTGTAGTCGCTCAATGACCCCGGGACCAGGTGTCACCTGAAGAACGGAGCTGTGAGAAGTCCCAACGCAGCCAAGAAATACTCATTCATATATCAGATGGGGGACATTTCCCTATAGACACCCTCCTGATGGAAACTTCATCCCCTATATTCATCCTCAGCCACATTTCTCTACGGACAGTCCCTCCTCCGCTGTATGTTACAGGAAGAATGAGGTCTTATTCACATGCAGCGCAGTACAGTGTACACCCAAGCCATGTTTATGTGCGCAAGTGTTACTCGCATCCCCTTTCTGTGTTAGTATGTGTTGTGTTAAACCAGGGTCTCCAAACAAAGTTTACTGTCCTTCAGACTCTAGGGTGCCGGACTGTGGCCAATGGGAGTATAAGCCCAGATTCACAAAGCACTTACGCCGACGTATAACACGTTACGCCGACGTAAGTGCAAATGTGCGCCGTCGTATCTGTGCGCCAGACCCACAAACAGATATGCGCCTAAAACCAAACTACACCCCGCCGACGTAGCTTGCTTACGCTGGCGTAGGGTGGGCGCACATTTAGGCTGGGTGCATGGTGCCGCTCCCATTGATTAGCCATTCAAACATGCAAATGAGGGGAAATACGGCGATTCACAAACCTGTGTGCACCCGACGCAGGTGCGCGTAAGTCGTACGTCCGGCGTAAAGTTGTTCCCCATAAAGGAGGCGCAAACCCGGCAGCAGACATGGAAAGGTCTGCACCAGGGAACACAAGCCGGCGCATTTTACATTGGACGTGTGTCTGGCTGGGCGTAGGTTACGTTCACGCCGTACGCAGTGATCCGGCGGAGTTTAGGCAGTTGTTCCGATGTGGTTGTGAGCAGGCGCAGGGGATGCGTCCACGTCATGGCGCAGTTTGCGATATGTATCTGTCTGGCGCTCGGACCATCATTTGCATGGAGTCACCCCACTTCCACCTAGGCCCGGCGTACGCCTTCGAATCCCACACCACGCTGGCGCAGCGTTGGGAGCACTGGCTTGCTGAATGCATTGCTTGCCTCTCTGTGCTGCGTTGGCGTAGCGTACATTGGTTACTCTACGGCGGCGTAATGTGCGCCCACACTCTGTGAATCTGGGCCAAAATTTCCTACTGTCAGTGGGATTACAATGCCCCATCATTGGTATTAGGGAGTGTAATAGTGCCCCATCGTTGGCATCAATAGAAGGAATAGTGTCCCATTGTTGGTGCCAGTGGGGGGGAAGAGTGCCCAATTCAGGGCTGGTGCAAGGATTTTTGACACCCTAGGCAGAAACCCAATTTTGCCGCACCCCCTTGGCCCCAACCCCTAACTCCACCCCCTTTGTCCTGCCTATATATACTCCACCCTTTTAATGAAGCGCCCATCAATGCAGCCTCACCAGCGCCCATCAATGAATGTTTGCTTGCTTCAATTCATTCGGGAGTCAGGACACAGGCACAGTCCTCCACTACCACTGCGTCTCTGACACTATGTGCGAACGGAGCGACGGCTGCCTACTGATGCTGAGACAGTTGCATGATGCAGAGAGAAGAAAGTAGGAAGACCAGTGGCCGGGCGCCCCTAGGCAGCAGTGCGCCTTGGGCGTTTGCCTACTGGTAGCACCGGCCCTGGCCCCATTGTTGGCATCAGGGGAAGGCATTAGGTCTCATTGTTGGTGAATGAAATGCCCTGGTGTCAGTGGGATGGAACAATGCCCCATCATTAAAAATTAAGGGGTGTAATAGTGCCCCATAATTGGTATCAGTGGAAGGAATAGTGTTCCATTGTAGGTGTCAGTAGGAGGAATATTCCCCCATCATTGGTATCAATGAGAGGAATAGTGCCCCATCGTTGGCATCAATGAAAGGAGTAAGGTTTCAAAAAAAGGAGGGGGGTGGGAAGGGAAGGAGAAAAACACAAAACTAGGGATGATCAGAAAAGAGAAAGAGAAAGAAAAGAGGGAGGGGGAGGGGGGACAGGATACACATTCCATTTTACCATTATTAGTGTACATTTTGTAAATTTATGTAATAAAATATATATTTTTTATACTTCCACAAGCCTCAAAGTCCGATTTTGCCCACTCTTCTTGAAGGGGTATTGCTCTATAGGAGTAAGGTTTCATCATTGGTATCAATGGGAGGAATAGTGCCCCATTGTTGGTTACAGTTGGAGGAATCGTGCCCCATCATTGGTAGCAATGGAAAGAATATTGTCTCATTGTTGGTGTCAGTAGGAGGAATAGTGCCCCATCATTGGTGTCAGTGGGAGGAATAGTGCCCTATTGTTGGTGTCAGTGGGAGGAATAGTGCCCTATTGTTGGTGTCAGTGGGAGGAATAGTGTCCCATCATTGGTGTCAGTGGGAGGAATAGTGTGCCTAAGTGTGCATCAGTGAGAGGACTAGTGTCCCATTGTCGGTGTCAGGAACTATGCCTCACTGTTGCTGACAATGGGAGGAATAATGCCTCAAGGGCCAGATAAATAAGTAACGGGGCGCATGAAGCCCCAGGCTCTAGTTCGGAGACCATGTTAGGTTAACAAAATCAATACACAGACCTACACCAAAGTGTGAAACGTTTGTAGACACCTGACTGTCAATCCTATGTGGGGCTTGTTGGAAAAACCCATTCCAAAACCATGGCCATTAATGTGGAGTGACCGGCGCCCTTTGTGGGTATTACAGCGCCCAATGTTCTGGAAAGGCTTCCCACATGGAAATTTGTGTTCATTCAGCCAAAAGAAGATTTGTCAGGAACTGATGTTGGATGAGTAGACCTGGGTCAATAGCCGTCGCAACGAATCCCCAAGGTGTTCAGTAGGGTTGCGATCAGGGATCTGTGTAGGCCAATCAGGTTCCTCCACCCCAAACTCATCAAATCGTGTCTTTATGGAGCGGGCGTTATACACCGAGGCACAGCCTTTCCCGGAAGAGAAAAGGAGCCTTCACCAAACTGTTACCACAAAGTCGGAAGGGCACAACGGACACCCGGAATACATTATATATGAAATGAACACCAGGAGATGCCGTATTTTTGGCACCAATATTCTAAACCAAATGGTATATTAACCACTTCCATACCGGGCACTTATACACCTTCCTGCCCAGACCAATTTTTAGCTTTCAGCGCTGTTGCACTTTGAATGACAATTGCGCGGTCGTGCTACACTGTACCCAAACTAAATTTTTATCATTTTGTACCCACAAATAGAGCTTTCTTTTGGTGGTATTTGATCACCTCTGGGATATTTATTTTCTGGAAAAAATAAATAAAAAAAGACCGAAAATTTTGAAAAAATAAGTATTTTTTGGTTTCTGTTATAAAACATTGTAAATAAGTACGTTTTCACCTTCACTGATGGTACTGCACTGACGGGCACCGATGTGGTGGCATTGATGGGCACTAATATGCGGCACTGATAGGCGGCACGGACGGGCATAGATGGACACTATTGTATGTGTTGTACTAATGGATGCCAATCAGTGCCTGCCAATCAGTGATGCCCATTGTGGGCACTGATTGGCATCCATTGCGGCACTGATTGGCATCCATTTTGTGTGTCCTCCTCATCCCTGGTGGTCTAGGGTGGCATCCTTTTTTTTTTTCTTGGTGGTCTATATGCCCATCCCTGGTGGTCCAGTCGGCATCCTCGGGGGGGGGGGGGGGGGGATCTGTACTGATGATCGATCAGCACAAACCCCCCCGTCACAGGAGCAGCCGATCGGCTCTCCTCTACTCGCATCTGTCAGACGCGAGTGAGGAAAAGCAGATTACCGGCTTTTCCCGTTTACATTGTGATCAGCCGTGATTGGACACGGCTGATCACGTGGTAAAGAGTCTCCGTGAGAGACTCCTTACCTTGATCGGTGTTGCGGGGTGTAAGACTGACACCCTGCAACAACGATCGCCGCAATGCGCGCCCCCGGGGGCGCGCAGCGGCTCAGAATCCTGAGGACGTCATATGACGTCCTCAGGATTCTACAACCACTTTGCCGACGTCAATATGTCATTGGCGGGCGGCAAGTGGTTAAAATATGTATTATTATCCACTTGCCGACCGCCGCGTGCAGATGTACGTCGGCAGAATGGCACATTGGTGTACATGTACGTCCCATTAAAATTTTCCGCCCGCCACGTACCTCATGAACGTGCTTGCGGGTCCCGGGAACTCAATGTTCCCGGGCGGCAAAAGCAGAACAGGGAGATGACTTTGTAAACAATACATTCCCCTATTCTGCCTATGGCTGTTCCCCCGTGAT
Source organism: Rana temporaria (assembly GCF_905171775.1). Lineage (NCBI taxonomy): Eukaryota > Metazoa > Chordata > Amphibia > Anura > Ranidae > Rana > Rana temporaria. The sequence continues at coordinate 23,608,673 of NC_053493.1, forward strand.
CGGGAACGGTCATCAGTGACGTGTCACATGTAGCTACGCCCCCTAACAGTAAGAATCACTTCCTAGTACTGACTTAACCCCTGCAGCGCCACCTAGTGTTTAACCCCCTTCACTGCCAGGGTCATTTTTACAGTAATCAATGCATTTTTATAGCACTGATCGCTGTATAAATATCAACGGTCCCAAAAATGTGTAAAAAGTGTTCGATGTGTCCGCCATAGGGTCGCAGTCACAATAAAAATCACAGATCGCTGCCATTACTAGTAAAAAAAAAAATATATAAATAAAAATGCCATAAAACTATCCCCTATTTTGTAAACGCTATAACTTTTGCACAAACCAATCAAACGCTTATTGCAATTTTTTTAACCAAAAATATGTAGAAGAATACGTATCGGCCTAAACTGAGGAAAAAAATATGTTTTTATATATTTTTGGAGGATATTTATTATTATAGAAAAAAGTAAAAAATATTTTTTTTTCAAAATTGTTGCTCTATTTTTGTTTGCGCTATAAACAATAAAAACCGCAGAGGTGATCAAATACCACCAAAAGAAAGCTCTATTTGTGGGGGAAAAAAAAGGTCATCGATTTTGTTTAGGAGCTACGTCGCACGACCGCGCAATTGTCAGTTAAAGCGACGAAGTGACGAATTGCAAAAAGTGGCCAGGTCTTTGACCAGCAGAATGGTCCGGGGCTGAAGCAGTTAGACTGTAAAAAAAAAAAAAAAAAAAAAAAAAGAAAGCCAGGGCTCTTGCCGGTTTTGGGATGGTGTCACCGCTGGTGGGTGTCAACTGACCTGGGTGCGGAGTGCGCTCCTATAGCAACGCCACATGGAACCGCAGAGGTGATCAAATAGCACCAAAAGAAAGCTCTATTTGTGGGAACACAATGATAAAAAATTTAGTTTGGGTGCAGTGTAGCATGACTGCGCAATTGTCATTCAAAGTGCGACAGCGCTGAAGGCTGAAAATTGGCCTGGGCAGGAAGGGGGTAAAAGTGCCCCGTATTGAAGTGGTTAAATTGCATTTTTTTTTTGTTTATAGCGCAAAAAAAAATTAAAAAAAACTGCAGAGGTGATCAAATACCACCAAAAGAAAGCTCTATTTGTGAGGAAAAAAAAAAAGACAATTTTATTTGTGTATATTGTAGCAGTTAACCACTTGGCGCCCACGCTATAGTCGAATGCCGCCTGCAGCACGCACCCCAAATGCCGGTAGTACGTCAATAAACGCACGCCGCGCGCGCTGTAATCACCCGAGTCACTGAGACTCAGGTGATCACGGATCCGAGTAAGGGGCCGGTCCCGGCCCCTTACCACGTGATCAGCTGTCAGCCGATGACAGCTGATCACGTGATGTAAACAAAAGTGGGTAATCTTTTTTTTTTTCCTCACGCTCACAGTGCGAGGAGAAAAAAAAGCCGATCACCGACTTATGAGAAAGGGACATCGGTCCCAAGAGGAAGGAGGCACATCAGCCTCCTCCGTGCCCACAATTCCCACCTGCAAGTGTCCACAGTGCCACTTATCAATGCCCACCAGTGCCACTTATCAATGCCTCATCATTGACACCTAGCAGTGCTGCCCAGTGCCCATCACTGCCAGCTTTGTGTGCCACTTCTCAGTGCACACCAGTGCCACCTATCAATGCCCTTCGGTGCCACCTCTCAGTGCCCACCAGTGCAGTCCATCGGTGTCCACCAGTGCAGCCCATCAGTGCCGCCTCAGCGTACATCAATGAAGGGGAAAAATTACCCATTTGCAAAATAAAAAAAAAATACATTTTTAACAAAAAATAAAAACCACAGAGGTGATCAAATACCACCAAAAGAAAGCTCTATTTGTAGGGAAAAAAAATGATATTTTAATTTGGGTACAGCGTTGTATGATTGCGCAATTGTCATTCAAAGTGTGCTGAAAGCTGAAAATTGGTCTGTGCAGGAGGGGGGGGGGGGGGGGGGGGGGGGGGTTTAAGTGCCCAGTAAGCAAGTGGTTAAAGCGGGAGTTCACCCTAAAAAAAAAATGTTAACATTAGATTGAGGCTCATTTTGTGAAGGGGAATCGGGTAGTTCTTTTAAAAACGAAGCAGTACTTACCGTTGTAGAGAGCGATCTTCTCCGCCGCTTCCGGGTATGGTCTTTATGACTGGGCGTTCCTATTTGATGGACAGTCTTCCGACGGTCGCATATATTGCGTTACGAGTAGCCGAACGTCGGTGCGGCTCTATACGGCGCCTGCGCACCGACGTTCGGCTACTTTCGGAAAATCGCGACGCGAGAGATGCGACCGTCGGAAGCCTGTCAATGAAATAGGAACGCCCAGTCCCGCGGCCCATACCCGGAAGCGGCGGAGAAGATCGCTCTCTAAAACGGTAAGTACAGCTTCGATTTTAAAAATACTACCCGATTCCCTTTCACAAAACGAGCCTCAATCTAAGGGTAAAAATTTTCCGGGTGAACCTCCACTTTAAAGTAACGCAGTGGCGTATCGCCAAAAAATGGCCTGGTCAGGAAAAGGGCGGGTAAAACCTTCCGGAGCTGAAGTGGTTAAATTGAGGGTGCCAATGAATTTTGTCTAGCCCATTTTTTTGGAGATGTGCATGGAATGTGTAAGATTTGGCGTTTTGTGTCATACCAATACAAACAAATGTAATAATACCAAAAAAGAAAGGAAAAAAAGAAATTCAATAAGAAAAATAAAAGTAAAATAAATGAGAAAAAAAAAAAAAAAAAAAGAAAAAAATTTTTAACACTGCATATTTATTAGTAGCAGAAAAATAAAAAACACTGGTTTACCGAACACAAAAGTAACACAATTTAAAAGTGGGACTAGTGCAATTTCAAGAAAATAAATGCAAACATGAGATGGGTCGCTGTGAGTAACAACCTAACTTTAGTGCTAGCTGCAGAATATTCCTCATAGTTAGTGGTTAGTGCGTTAGATAAATTACACTGCAGTAAGGAGTCTCTTAAAATGTTAACACACAAAACACGCCTTAAAAAATCATATTAAAAACCACAAAATTATTAGTGCCATTAAAAAAAAAAATAAAAAAAATCATCAAAACAATACAAATGTTCCATTAGGTGTGAAATTTACAGAATCTCTGCTGTTCACCTTCAAGACTTCACCCATCCCCCCACGCATTTTAGCGCACTGTAGTTGCATCTCGCATTTTAAACAAATGGGATGTGATAGGAGGGGTATTATAGGCACCTCATTGGCAGCCCATCTCTATTACCCTTCCTCCTCCAGCAACTTCTGGGAATGACGGATGACTGCGTCCCCCCACCAGCAGTGACATCGGGAGGGGGAGGGGGGGGTCGTAGGGTGGAGCCATAATGAGCAGTGACGGGGGGAGGGGGGGTCGTAGGGTGGAGCCATAATGAGCAGTGACATCGGGAGGGGGGAGGTCGTAGGGTGGAGGCATAATGAGCACTGACATCGGGAGGGGGGAGGTCGTAGGGTGGAGCCATAATGAGCAGTGACATCGGGAGGGGGGAGGTCGTAGGGTGGAGCCATAATGAGCAGTGACATCGGGGGGGGGGGCGTAGGGTGGAGCCATAATGAGCAGTGACATCGGGGGGGGGGGTCGTAGGGTGGAGCCATAATGAGCAGTGACATCGGGGGGAGGTCGTAGGGTGGAGCCATAATGAGCAGTGACATCGGGAGGGGGGGGTCGTAGGGTGGAGCCATAATGAGCAGTGACATCGGGAGGGGGGAGGGGGCGTAGGGTGGAGCCATAATGAGCAGTGACATCGGGGGGGGGGGGGGGTCGTAGGGTGGAGCCATAATGAGCAGTGACATCGGGGGGAGGTCGTAGGGTGGAGCCATAATGAGCAGTGACATCGGGAGGGGGGGGTCGTAGGGTGGAGCCATAATGAGCAGTGACATCGGGAGGGGGGGGGGGGTCATAGGGTGGAGCCATAATGAGCAGTGACATCGGGAGGGGGGAGGTCGTAGGGTGGAGGAATAATGAGCAGTGACATCGGGGGGGGGGGGGACGTTAGGGTGGAGCCATAATGAGCAGTGACATCGGGAGGGGGGGGGTCGTAGGGTGGAGCCATAATGAGCAGTGACATCGGGAGGGGGAAGGGGGGTCGTAGGGTGGAGCCATAATGAGCAGTGACATCGGGAGGGGGAAGGGGGGTCGTAGGGTGGAGCCATAATGAGCAGTGACATCGGGAGGGGGGAGGTCGTAGGGTGGAGGAATAATGAGCAGTGACATCGGGAGGGGGGGGGCGTAGGGTGGAGCCATAATGAGCAGTGACATCGGGAGGGGGGGGGGGGTCGTAGGGTGGAGCCATAATGAGCAGTGACATCGGGAGGGGGGGGGGGTCGTAGGGTGGAGCCATAATGAGCAGTGACATCGGGAGGGGGGGGGGGGGGGGGGGGGTCGTAGGGTGGAGCCATAATGAGCAGTGACATCGGGAGGGGGGGCATAGGATGGAGCCATAATGAGCAGTGCCATCGGGAGGGGGGGCATAGGATGGAGCCATAATGAGCAGTGACATCGGGAGGGGGGGCATAGGATGGAGCCATAATGAGCAGTGCCATCGGGAGGGGGGGGGGGGCGTAGGGTGGAGGCATAATGAGCAGTGACATCGGGAGGGGGGGGGGGTCGTAGGGTGGAGGCATAATGAGCAGTGAGGGACACAGGCAGTCAACACTCCCAGAAGGGTCAAATACCAAAGAGGTTTACAGATGCTGCAGTATTGAAGTGGAGGGAAGGTTGGAGACACCTAAAACACACAGCAATAAAAGACCCTTTGGAGTGTATTAAAAAAAGAAAAAAAGAAGCTCTTAGTCCCGTAAAACTGCATGAACATGTATCCTGTGTGGACAACAAAATCAAATGTTACTAGGCTCTTTACACTCGATATCAAACGTTATTCATTTATATGAAATCAGGAGAATATCACAATATGGCCACTAGATGGCGCTGATGATCATACAGAACACATAGGATTGCGTCAGCTCCATCTAGTGGCCATAACACAGTATTTCTGCAAATCACTCAATTTTTTTATTTTAAACAGATAACATTGGACCTGGAGAGAAAATAACCTAGTAACATTTGATTTTGCTCCCATTCGCACACAACAAATGTTAATGCAGTTTCGCAGGTCAAAAAGCGCTGCAATTTCTTTTTTTATAATAAAGCACACTTCTATCACTGTGCGTCTATTCAGTCAAAGTGACACCCATAAGGTGTGTTCTGGTACTAAGGGGAGCAGTGGAGCTGGGAGAGGAGTTAACAATTCTCACTCACAATATATATATATCTCTATCTCTCCATTTATCATCTTTTTTTTTTTTTAATAAAGTGTATGTAATTTATATATATATATATATATATATAGAGAGAGAGAGAGAGAGTGATAGATATATAGCTCTATTTATCTATATTATACACACACCTTTTTTTTATTTAAGAATAAAGATAAACAGAGATTATATATTATATATTATATATATATATATATATATATATATATATATATATATATGTTTATCTTTATTCTTAAAAAAAAATAAAAGGTGTGTGTATAATCTCTCTCTCTCTATATCTATATATATATATCACACACACTTGGAGTAAAGATCTCCTTATAGGTGTATTTCCAGCTTTGTAGCCAAACTGGGAGAAAACCTACTTTCTATTTGTTACATATTCCCATAACATAGCGTAGCCATTTAAGGTACTGTATGCTGTGTGAATGGGAACACATTATAAACATATAGGGCTAGATTCACATAGAGATACGACGGTGTATCTCCTGATACGCCGGCCTATCTCAGAGTTAGGCCGGTCGTATCTATGCGCCTGATTCATAGAATCAGTTACGCATAGATATGCCTAAGATCCGACAGGTGTAATTGTGTTACACCGTCGGATCCTAACTGCAAATTAAAAATGGCCGCTGGGGGGCGTTCTCGCTGATTTACGGCGGCGATATGTAAATCAGCGAGATACGCCAATTCACGAACGTACGCGGGCCCGACGCAGTCACTTTACGTCGTTTACGTAAGCGTTTTCCCAGCGTATACTTACCCCTGCTTCTATGAGGCGCAGCCAATGTTAAGTATGGCCGTCGTTCCCACGTCAATTTATTTTTTTTTACGTCGTTTGCGTACGTCGATTCACAAAACCGCTCGTCGCAAGTTCCGCTCACGCCAAAACCAATGACGTCCTAGCGACGTCATTGGGAGCAATGCACGCCGGGAAAATTCGCGGACGGCGCATGCGCAGTTAAATCGCCTGATTTAAATGCTACACTCCCCCTAGCCGCAGAATTTGAATTCCGCCGGGGGATTTAAGATACGCCGCCGCAAGTTTGGAGGTAAGTGTTTAGTGAATAACCCACTAGCCACTAAAACTTGCGGCAGCGGATCTTAAATCAGATAGATTACGCGGATCTAAAGATCCGCTGATCTATCTGAATCTGGCCCATAGTGTGGTTTTCTCAAATTCGACTGCAAAAGTGGAAATGCCCTTTAGGGGAAAGGTTGCGGGGCTCCATAGCGCCACCTCTCTGGCATATCCGCGGCTCAGCGTCTGGTCTGTAGTTCTGCATTATCCCCAGCAGATGGCGCCGTTCTCCATCAATTGTTCCACTGCTCCCTAAAAGTCGGAGTCGGAGTAAAGGCGGCGCCGTCTCCTATGAGTTTACAATGAAAGTATTCATAAAACAGCGGCAGTTACACTTATCAGGCACTGTGGGATACAAGAAACTTAAAAGGTTAATCCCCAGTAGTGATTAAAAATCTCCTGTAAAACAAGCCAAGCACACCAGAACAGTATAGAAAGCGTGAACAACTCCCGGAAAAACAACTTTTATCTGCTTAACAACAAAACGTATTAAAAACAATATTGTAACACACCAAACGATGCACAAAGGAAGATCAAAAGACTGTAGCGCTGAGAATTGTAGGAATCACGAAAGGAACAAACAGAAAATTGTTAGTTACATGCTAAAATCAAACAGAAAACAAACAAAGTGTACCTGTCACCCACAGGCAGCGGAGGAAGTCACTTAGAAATCAGCCTATTCAAGTGTATCCAAACCTAAAAACAAATATGTAAAATATTGCAGCTTACCACTCTTTAGATGTGGCGGCTGCATTCGTTTTAGGCAAGTACAGAAAATATCTGTCGATCCTGCCAGAAATGCAGTGTCCTTGTCACTTCCTGCGAGCCGACAAGAAAGAATAAGAGGTTGGTTTATTAAAATTGGAGAGTGCAAAACCTGGTGCATGGCAGCCAATCAGCTTCGATCTTCAGTTTATTTAATAAAGCGGAGTTCCGGCCACAATTTCACTTTTTAAATATAAATACCCCTGTAATACACAAGCTTAATGTATTCTAGTAAAGTTAGTCTGTAAACTAAGGTCCGTTTTGTTAGGTTGTTACAGCATTTAGACACTTTATAAAATAAAAATTGACTGGGGCCATCTTAAGTGTGGGCATCATGAAGCCAGACTGTATGACTTCCTGGATTTCAGCCTTGCAGATCTCGCACATGCTTCGTGCTGCACAAGCAGTGTAATAGGTTTCAGATCAGGTTTCAGCACCTGTACTGTCCAAGTCACATGATTCTTCGAGACTGGGGAATGCAGATTCCTGGAAAGTTACACCCACTACATTCCCAGGAGTCTGTGCGGTGTAGGTTAAGCACCTAGGTGCAGTAAGAGGGAAGATTAACTATTCTGCCTAGCAACAACACTTTGAAGGCATCTAAAAAACAAAAACAAAATTCTTAAAGGACTAATGACATTTTTTTAAAACTACTGATGTAATGTTATATTTATGGGTGGAACTCCACTTTAATTAATTTTTGAGAAAAAAAAATTGGAGACCGATTGGCTCTATGCACAGCTGCACCAGATTTTGCACTCTCCAGTTTTAATAAATTAACCCCCAAATATCTTTATTTTTCTTCCACCCAATGTGTAATGGAGACACGTTTGAAGTCCAGCCTGTGCGACAACCACGTCTCCCTCCATAGATACAGTGAAGTGAGCCACCCAAGAACTGGTGTGCCTTTCACAGGATCAGATTAGTGATAATATAAAGGATAAAAGCCTAAAAAAATAAAAAATGAAAATGCAAAAACCACATCTAAGGACTGGTGAGCTGTAATAAATCTAAACCCCAAAGTTAATATATTACAGCTTATTAGTTCTTAACCACTTGGTAACCGCCCTATAGCCGAAATACGGCTACAAGGCAGTTCCCTAACTCTGGGAGGGCGTCAATATACGTCCTCCCAGAGAATCAGACCCGCGCGCCCGAGCGCTCGCCGGGTCCACGGGACCCGCAGCAACAAGGATCGCGGTAAGGAGCCAATGGAAGCGGCTCCTTACCACGTGATCGCGCCGTCCAATGACGGCGCGATCACTTGTAAACAAACCGGCATCATGTAATGACACCGGTTCCTCCCTCTCCTCTCTGTACCGTTCGGTTCAGTGTGAGAGGAGGGGGGGGGGGGGAGCGGGTGGCAGCAGCACTGTGGGCTGGATCTGTGACAATTGCAGTCACAGATCCAGCCATCCCTCCCTGCGCAATACTCTGCAATACCCCCCCATACTCTGCAATACGTCGCCTATGGGGATTTTTAAGTAGCAAAGTTTGGCGCCATTCCACGAGCGTGTGCAATTTTGAAGAGTGACACTCAGCGTAACTTCATCTTTCATACTATGCAAAAACATTGGGCTAACTTTACTGTTTTGTTTTTTTTTAAGCACAAAACAGTTTTTTTTTTAAAAAAACACGCGTTCAAAAAATTGCTGCGAAAATACCGTGCAAGATAAAAAGTTGCAACAACCGCCATTGTATTCTCTAGGGTCTTTGAAAAAAAAAAAAGCATATATAATGTTTTGGGGTTCTATGTAATTTTCTAGCACATAAATGATGATTTTTACATGTAGGAGAGAAATGTCAGAATTGGCCTGGGTGCTCCAGAACGCCTGAAGGTGCTCCCTGCATGTTGGGCCTCTGTATGTGGCCACGCTGTGTAAAAGTCTCACACATGTGGTATCGCCATACTCAGGAGGAATACCAGAATGTGTTTTGGGGTGTAATTAGTGGTATGAATATGCTGTGTGTGAGCTGCTAATATGACAGAAACTAGAATTTTTTTTTTATTTTTACAGAATTTTCAGTCTTTTTTCTTTTATAGCGCAAAAAATAAAAACCGCAGAGGTGATCAAATACCACCGAAAGAAAGCTCTATTTGTGGGAAAAAAAAGGACAAAAACCTCATATGGGTACAATGTTGTATGACTTGTAATTGTCATTCAAATTGTGAGAGCACCCAAAGCTGAAAATTGGTCTGGTTAGAAAGGGGGTTTAAGTGCCCAGTGGTCAAGTGGTTAAAGTGGAACTTCACTCCCTCAATCAACTGTCTGTAATCCTTATGCTGCCATCAGCAAATCAATAGAGAAGTAGGTCATATTATGATACAGTGAAACCTCTGATTGCGAGCAACGTGGTATACCAGCGTTTCGCAATAGGAGCATTTAAAAAAAAACACAGCTTGGTTTGTCAAGCAGGAATGCAAGCCGCTGGGGTGTGCAGTACCGCACTTGGCCAGAGGTGCGGGGCCGCCGCGATGCTCTGAGACACATCAGCGGCGCCCAAGCACCTCTGGCCAAATGCGGTACTGCATACACCAGCAGTGACTGTGGAACCAATTATCTGAATTTCCATCGATTCCTATGGGGAAACTCACTTTGATATACAAGTGCTTTGGATTACAAGCATTCTTCTGGAACGGATTATGCTCGCAATCCAAGGTACTACTGTATATTATATTACTTTACGTTTCTACAGTTACTTCCTGGTTTCCATGCCTAGGCAAATTATATACAAACATCCCAGGAGGGGCTTTACCAGCTAAGCACACCCTCCTGTCTGCATGCCTGAGCTAAGGGCAGATGGCTTCCAGATACCAGGAAGAAAACTCATCTGCCCTTACTCAAGATGGCTGCAGCCAGAAATGCAGGGCGTGTTTTTCAAAGTGATTTCCCAGAAAAATAAAGCGTGGGGGAGTGTTCTTTAAATATTAAAAATTAGTTAAATAGTGTTTTTGGTGTGTGCTGATCTGATGTAGTGTAGTTCCGCATGAACGTGTTTTTTTTTTTTTTTTCCCCCATTATACTTTTTTTTCTTTTATTTTTACCAATGTGATCCTGTGAATAGCTCACTCGTTCTTGGTTGGGTTGGCTACGCTCACTCCTCCACTGTATCTACGGAGGGAGCCATGGCTGTCACACAGGCTGGTTGGATTACCTTCTGAGGAATTGATGAGATTAGTAGTTTACACAAGAAAAATAAGGACATGTGTTGTTCTTCAGCTCGCAAGGACACCGCATTTACGGCAGGATCAACAGATTTCCTGTACTTGCCGAAAATGCTGCTGAAAAAAACAAAAGAAAAAACAAATGCAGCTACCACATCTAAGGACTGGTAAGCTGTAATATAATAAATGTTGGAGTTTAGATACACTTTAATTCACCAGGTCTTAGTGCAATTTATGTGCAATATTAGAATGGTGCCCACCCTAGTGATGGGATTGGCTGCACGGTCTGAAGAACGCCCCTGCTACAGTATGACTTCCTCTATTATATGTGGGCAGCAGGAATGTGCTAAAGTGAATGTGGCACAAACCTGGGCAATTCAGACTCCGCAATGTAGAAAAAAAATAAAAATTGGACAAGCAAAATTCCTCCTATCGGTGAAAATTGCCCATCAAAATGGCTACAGAGCCTTACTAATGGTCATTTAAATAGGCCCTGTCGCCTCGTCCAATCAGGACGCACTTTTTACTAATCCTAACATTTGCTTATGGAATTTTTTCAATAATATGCCGAGTCTGAGTTGCCCAGACTTGTCACCGGCCTTAAATTTAAAGGATCAGTCTACCTAAAACCTGGTATGTCCACCATGGATGGATGGTTGGGGGGCTGAACTGCCAACTATATATATATATATATATATATATATATATATATATATATATATACACATATATATATATATATATATATATATATATATATATATATATATATATATATATATATATTCTTCCTATGCAGGATTGAAGGCTACCCCCACCCACCAAGGGTTTTTTCTTCCCCACCCCATAGCCATTGGCTATTCTTGTAACCTAAATAGCTAGTGGGTGGAGCTCCAAAAATCCAGAGGCCCTCGAGAAATATTATAACAAACTATGACTTTTTATTTTTTTTGGGGTGGGCTGATCCTTTAAAAAGCGGCCAATAATTAGACATATTACATCACCTGCATTCTTGGACATATACAGTACATTAACAATCCACTATGTACAGAAGAAGTATTTACACGTTGAGTTTGGTGAACCACGCCCAGTGATTCGGTGAATGGAAACCTTCAGTCTAAGTTAGAGCCTACTATAATAGCGCAGACCGCTCCCCGCAAGCCGTGCGCTCTAAATGGAAAAGAACTGCCGGCCGTCCTGTGCCGAGACGGCAAAGCCAAAACAAATTAGCACAAGGCCTCCGTTGCGGCCTGGCGAAGCTTACGGCTGTTTGAAGATGGGGAGATTGGACTGGCCGAGGTGGTAAGTGGCGTTGCCCCCACAGTCTACGTACTGGTAGACTTCCTGGGAGAACTGCTCCGGGTGCATCAAGTATGAAATGGTGACCGTCACTCTGTAGAAGATAAAAAAAAAAAAGTTTAGAAGATCCAAAAAAAATCTGATTTTCTTCTCTTTTCTAAACAAACACCCATATTCTATGATCCTTCTCCATGTCCATGTTCTATGAACCTCAGCCTTGTCCATGTTCTATGAACCCAAGCCTTGTCCATGTTCTATGAACCCCAGCCTTGTCCATGTTCTATGAACCTCAGCCTTGTCCATGTTCTATGAACCTTAGCCTTGTCCATGTTCTATGAACCTCAGCCTTGTCCATGTTCTATGATCCTTATCCATACCCATGTTCTATGATCCTTATCCATACCCATGTTCTATGAACCCCAGCCATGTCCATGTTCTCTGAACCCCAGCCTTGTCCATGTTCTATGATCCTTATCCATACCCATGTTCTATGATCCTTATCCATACCCATGTTCTATGATCCTTATCCATACCCATGTTCTATGATCCTTATCCATGTCCATGTTCTATGAACCCCAGCCTTATCCATGTTCTATGAACCCCAGCCTTGTCCATGTTCTATGAACCCCAGCCTTGTCCATGTTCTATGAACCCCAGCCTTGTCCATGTTCTATGAACCCCAGCCTTGTCCATGTTCTATGAACCCCAGCCTTGTCCCATGTTCTATGAACCCCAGCCTTGTCCATGTTCTATGAACCCCAGCCTTGTCCATGTTCTATGAACCCCAGCCTTGTCCATGTTCTATGAACCCCAGCCTTGTCCATGTTCTATGAACCCCAGCCTTGTCCATGTTCTATGAACCCCAGCCTTGTCCATGTTCTATGAACCCCAGCCTTGTCCATGTTCTATGAACCCCAGCCTTGTCCATGTTCTATGAACCCCAGCCTTGTCCATGTTCTATGAACCCCAGCCTTGTCCATGTTCTATGAACCCCAGCCTTGTCCATGTTCTATGAACCCCAGCCTTGTCCATGTTCTATGAACCCCAGCCTTGTCCATGTTCTATGAACCCCAGCCTTGTCCATGTTCTATGAACCCCAGCCTTGTCCATGTTCTATGAACCCCAGCCTTGTCCATGTTCTATGAACCCCAGCCTTGTCCATGTTCTATGAACCCCAGCCTTGTCCATGTTCTATGAACCTCAGCCTTGTCCATGTTCTATGAACCTCAGCCTTGTCCATGTTCTATGAACCTCAGCCTTGTCCATGTTCTATGAACCTCAGCCTTGTCCATGTTCTATGAACCTCAGCCTTGTCCATGTTCCATGTTCTATGAACCTCATCCATATCCTATGATCCTTATCCATACCCATGTTCTATGAACCTTACCCATATCCATGTTCTATGAACCTGTTCTCCTAAGAAGCCTTCCAGGCAGCCCCGGGGTGAGCCCTTCCATTGGTTCCTTGGGAAACATGTAACCCCCGCCCAGAGGAAACACTAAAAACTAAAAAGGACCAAATTTTTTTGCTAGGAGGGGGTAATGTGTTTCCTGTCTCGATGGGAGGAGCTCTACGTATTGCAGGCGGCCCTTGAAAACCACTTGGGAAATAAGTTCACACCTCAGACAAATAAGAGTGCTCACTCCGCCGCTGACGCAAAGAAGAGCAGTGATCATGGGCTCCATTCACAAAGCGGTATCTTACCGCATCCAGGTATGTAGTAAGATACCGCTCAGTTTTTAAAAAAAAACTTTTTTAATTCAATAAAAAAAATACTATAACATACGCTATTTTATAAATTAAGTCACGTTTCAACAAGGCAAGTATGAGGGTCTAGATAGCGAGGAGGAGAGAGGGGCGAGATAGCAAGGAGGAGGGGGGAGAGAGAGAGAGAGAGAGGCGAGATATCGGAGGAGGAGGAGGAGAGAGAGGGGCGAGATATCAGGAGGAGGAGGAGGAGGAGAGAGAGGGGCGAGATATCAGAGGAGGAGGAGGAGAGAGAGGGGCGAGATATCGCAGGAGGAGGAGGAGCGAGATATCGGAGGAGGAGAGAGAGAACGAGGCAGAGGGAGGTAGAGAGACCGAGAGAGAGAGAGACCGAGAGAGAGAGAGAGAGAGACAGAGAGAGAGAGAGAGAGAGAGACAGAGAGAGAGACAGACAGAGAGAGACAGAGAGAGACCGAGAGAGAGAGAGACAGACACAGAGAGAGAGAGAGAGAGAGAGAGAGAGAGAGAGAGAGAGAGAGAGAGAGAGAGAGAGAGAGAGAGAGAGAGAGAGAGAGAGAGGGGGGGATAGAGGAGGAGAAAGAGAGAGGGGGCGAGATAGCGAGGAGTAGAGAGAGGGTGAGATAGCGAGGAGTAGAGAGAGGGTGAGATAGCGAGGAGTAGAGAGAGGGGGCGAGATAGCGAGGAGGAGAGAGAGGGGGCGAGATAGCAAGAAGAGGAGAGAGAAAGAGCAAACAAGCAAGTAGAAGAGTGGGTGAAATAGTGAGAAGGAGAGAGAGGGGCGAGCCAGCGAGAAGAAAACAAGAAGAGAGGGGCAAGGAGTGAGATAGCGAGGAGGAGAGAGAGGGGCTAGAGAGAGAGGGGCTAGAGAGAGAGGGGCGAGAGAGCGAGGAGGCGAGAGAGGGGCGAGAGGGCGAGTAGAGAGCGAGAGGGGCGAAAGAGCGGGGAGAGCGAGGCGAGATAGCGAGAGAGGGGCGGGATAGCGAGGAAGGGAGAGAGAGAGAGAGAGAGAGAGAGAGAGGCGCAAGATAGCGAGGAGAGAGAGAGGCGAGATAGCGAGGAGGGGAGAGGGGGGAGAATGTGAGGAGGACAAAGAGAGAGGGAGGCGAGATAGCGAGGAGGAGAGAGAGGAGCAAACAAGCAAGAAGAGGGAGCGAAATAGTGAGAAAGAGGCGAGCATGCGAGGAGCAAAACAGAGGTGTGATATAGCGAGGAGGGGAGAGAGAGAGAGAGAAAGAAAAAGAGGGGCGAAAGAGAGAGGAGAAAGAGAGGGGCGAGATTGTGAGGAGGAGAAAGAGAGAGGGGGGCGAGATAGCGAAGGAGGAGAGAGAGGAGCAAACGAGAGAGAGAGAGAGAGAGAGAGGTGAGATAGCGAGGTGGGGAGGGGGAGAGAGAGAGAGAGAGAGAGAGAGAGAGAGAGAGAGAGAGAGAGAGAGAGAGAGAGAGAGAGAGAGGCGAGAGCGAGAGAGAGAGAGAGAGAGAGAGAGAGAGAGAGAGAGAGAGAGAGAGAGAGAGGAGAAAGAGAGGGGCGAGATTGTGAGGAGGAGAAAGAGAGAGAGAGGGGCGAGATAGCGAATGAGGAGAGAGGAGCAAACAAGCAAGAAGAGGGGGCCCCATAGTGAGAAAGAGAGGCGAGCAAGCGAGGAGCAAACGAGAGAGGAGAGAGGGGGGCGAGATAGCGAGGAGGAGAGAGAGAGAGAGAGAGAGAGAGAGGGGCGAGATAGCGAGGAGGAGAGAGAGAGAGAGAGGGGGGAGAGAGAGAGAGAGAGAGGCGAGATAGCGAGGAGGAGGAGGAGAGAGAGAGAGAGAGAGAGAGAGAGAGAGAGAGAGAGAGAGAGAGAGAGAGAGAGAGAGAGAGAGAGAGAGAGAGAGAGAGAGAGAGAGAGAGAGAGAGGGCGAGATAGCAAGGAGGAGAGAGGAGTGAGATAACAGGAGAGAGGGGAGAGAAAGAGAGAGATACTTACTGCATATTCATCACTATGTTGTGAACTTTAATGCTTGGCAGGGTGCAGTAGGTGCTGTGAAGTATGAAAGAATTCTTATATAAATGAAATGCATTGTGCAATAGACCAAAAGAAAGTCACGTTTCAACAAGGAATACAAAATGCATTAATAAACCTGGACAGGATGGGGAGAGCTCAGGCCACTTCTTCAGCACTGATAATCCACCATAACTTTTGGCAGCAAAACAAGCAATTCCTCGCTGTAGAAGATTTGCTTGTGTAGAAGTCATAGATTCAGGCGTAGCAAAAATCTGGCCGCACAACACGAGGCCAGAGAGCTCATAAAAGCAACAACAGCCTTGCAATCTACAGAACCCCCACACAGGTCTAACAGTTATGTAGATTTAGAAGCTGAACTCCAGGATCCAGCCCACTCTTGACTCTTTTTTCCTATGCTCTAAAAATGCTATACCCCCCCCCCCCCCCCCCAGAACACTGCCTTACTTTTTCAGTTATTGTTTTTCTCTTGTGTGACATCGTAGTCTTCTACATTACAGTTGACCATTCCCGGGTGCCAGAATGAGCATTTAGACCAGCAGCACGTCTCACCTGACATACTTCATACATACATCGCTCATAATTCCATGAGACCATTTTTTTTATAAATGGCTGTAGCTGGATTCCAGCTTTACAGAAGAAGTCTGACCAAATATCTAAATTTGTTGCTCCTGTCCTCCAGGCAATAATGTGCATGCGGTGCGACCATGATGCACCTAGCAAGAGGACAAATGTTTAAAGCCCTGGATTAATGTGATTAAGCCCTGGTTCACAGTTGTGCGACTTTGAAGTTGTGCCAATTTAGCGCAATTTCAAGGACGCAGATCAGTGCGATTTGCATCGCCGATTTCATTGCAGCTTGCAACTTCATTTAAGCACTTCATCTCCGTAAGGTTTACCCCCTCATGACCAGGCCACTTTATTTTGCGATATGGCACTGCATTACTTTAACTTTGCGCGGTCATTCAATGCTGAACCTTAACAAAAAAAGATGTACGGTCGCTGTACTAATGGTCAAAACAAAAAGGATTCGCCCCGGGACTTTAAATAAAGTGGGTAACGTTTCCGCCAGTAAAGATAACAGTAATTGTATAGTATATCATTTTTTCAAGTAAAATTGTTTACATGCGTAAAGTAAAATTGTTACATACATAGATAACGCCAACAATTGCCAATTGAAACGATACATAAACAATAAATATTAGTACACAAGTATAATAGTGGACAGAGTACCATCTTGCTACCATTTTTGGCCCAGGCCTTTCATTCAGACATAATTCTATGCCAATATTGATTGATTCTACTTTACTACTTTAGGGGCCAGATTCACAGAAAATTATGGCGGCGTAACGCATGTCCTTTACGTTACTCCGCCGCAAGTTTTCATCGTAAGTGCTTGATTCACAAAGCACTTGCGTGTAAACTTGCGGCGGCGTAGCGTAAAGCCGTCCGGCGCAAGCCCGCCTAATTCAAATGGGGCGGGGACCATTTAAATTAGGCGCGTTCCCGCACCGGACGTACTGCGCATGCTCCGTTTTGAAATTTCCCGCCGTTCTTTGAGCAAAATGACGCGGCCCCTCGACATAATGTTTTGAACAGCGACGTGCGTAACGTACTTTCGTATTCCCGGACGACTTGCGCCAAAAAAAAAAAAAATTTTGAACTTCGACGCGGGAATGACGGCCATACTGTAACATGGGCTGTCTATTGTTACACCACCTAAATAGCAGCCGTAACTTTGCGACGCGAAAAGCCGACTAGCGACGACGTAAGAGAATGCGACGAACGCGCGTACCTTCGTGGATCGCCGTAAACAGCTAATTAGCATACCCGATGCGGAAAACAATGCGATCTCCACCCAGCGGGCGCCAAAGTATTGCATCCTAAGATCCGAAGGCGTACGAAGCTGTACGCCTGTCGGATCTTAGCCAAATGCCGTCGTATCTTGTTTGTGAATTACAAATAAAGATACGACGCAGCAAATTTGAAAGTACGCCGGAGTATCAGCAGATACTCCGGCGTATTGTTTCTGTGAATCTGGCCCAAGATGTCTGATAAAACATACTTATGTTCACAGCCTATACTTTTTTATGGACTATGAGGTCTCTATGGATACATCACTATACCTACGCCATGCCTGCTCTCCGTTTGGCCCCTGGAGGGGTCCCTTTTTGACTCCGCCCCCTCAGCTCCCGGGTGAGGCACCTGCTGCTGCCGTCTTGGGGCCGCACACTTGTAGCCATGGTCAAGCTCAGTGGTGAGTATGGGGACCCACAACCCCTCCTGCCCTGTGCCTTTACAACGAATACTATGCCAGATTGCCAAACAAAGAGCGAGCTGGATCTTGCGAAACTAGGCTAGTCGGGTAGTACAATGCCCGTGTACTCTGTCCACTATTATACTTGTGTACTAATATTGATTGTTTATGTATCGTTTCAATTGGCAAGTGTTGGTGTTATCCATGTATGTAACAATTTTACTTTACGCATGTAAACAATTTTACTTGAATACATTTTATACTGTACAATTACTGTTATCTTTACTGGCGAAAACGTTACCCACTTCATTTAAAGTCCCGGAGCGAATCCTTTTTGTTTTGACTAGATGTAACAGGGATGGAAGTGTGTCACTGGGGACACCAGACCTTTCCTCTTTTTTCGGTCACTGTACTATTGACACTGGCTGGCAAGGGGTTAACCTCAGGGGCGACCAAAGGGTTAAATGTGGGCCTGATCAGTGCTTTGCGACTGTGTGCGTGTGGGAAGAGGTGCTTGTACTAGGAGAAGGCATGGATCGATGGCAGAGATACAGGATCCATGTCTTCTGTAGTGACAGAGCGGAGATCTGCCTTGTTTACATAGGCAGATCGCCGTCTTGCCAGTCTACGGAAGTACTGGCGGGTGCCCGCGGACATCGAGTCCCTCCCGCTGTGTCTAATCCCAATGGGAGCAGGAAAGGGGGAATAGCTGCTCCAGGTGGGAACCTTGATGAAAATCCACCATAGCAGGTATCACAGGTGCAGGCAAGGCATTCAGCAAGACAGGAACAAAAGGATGTTTCTGGACAGCCGCACTTTGAACAATGGTAGCCTTTATTGAACTAGGAACACCACTACAAGTCACAGCAAACAAAACCAAAACCTGGGCAACTGACGCGTTTCGCACTGAATCTAGTGCTTGGACATAGCTAACTTGTAGTGCTGTTCCTATTTCAATAAAGGCTACCATTGTTCAGAGTGCGGCTGTCCAGAAACATCCTTTTGTTCCTGTCTTCCCAAAGGGAGCAGGCCGCCAGCAGGACGCATGCACCCCAAACCTAGCAGGCCAGGATCACGTACTAGGTACATTATTCTGCACAGGAGGGCCGCCGTATATCCACAGAATACGGTCAGCAAGTGGTTAACAGAAGTCTATGTAAGTCGCAATGAAATTATGGAAAAAGTAGTGCAGGAATCTCCTTCCCAATTGCTGCGACATGAGTTTTACTCGCGACAAATATGCAAATGAGGAGATACGCCGATTCAGAAACGAACGCCCGCCGCTTTTTTTTTACGTCGTTTGCGTTCGGCTTTTTCCGGCGGATAGTTACCCCTGCTATATGAGGGGTAGCTAATGTTAAGTATGGCCGTCGTTCCCGCACCGAGTTTCAAATTTTTACGTTGTTTGCGTAAGTCGGTTGCGAATACGGATGGCCGGGAATTTACGTTGCTGCCGAAAACAATGACGTCCTAGCGACGTCATCTGGAGCATGCGCACTGGGAAATAACGCCGGCGGCGCATGCGCAGTTAAATCGGCGCGGGGACGCGCCTGATTTAAATTGTACACTCCCCCTAGCCGCGGAATTTGAATTCCGCCGGGGGAGTTACAATCCGCCGGCGCAAGTTTGGAGGTAAGTGCTTTGTGAATACTGCACTAGCCTCGCAAAATTGCACCGGCGGATCGTAAATCACATAGATTACGCAGATCTAAAGATCCGCTAATCTATGTGAATATAGCCCAGTGTCTCCTTCAATGTGGAACATAGAGTGTTGAGGTGCTAATTAAGTCTACCTGGCTGTAATGATAAAAGCTTGCTGTGATTGCATTCTATTGTGCTAATTAAGTCTGCCTCTCAAGAACCTTTTTCATTGTGTGAAGTTCTATTGATGTGTTGTGACTTAACACACTCTAAAGGTCAGACGTCTGACTCATGTTCACTAAAGGAATGTGGATTATGTAGCAGGTGGGAATAGCTTATCGCGGAGTCAGAAAGTCTGTCTAAGATGTGGATTGAGGGGGGACACGTTAAGCACCCATTGTGTGATGTTGTGGGTGGAGTGCGTCATTGTCCCTTTTCTTACTGCAGCATGCTTTGTAACTGTATATAAGAAAGCTAAGTTTACCATTAAAGTATTCATTCATTTTGGAACCAGAACCAGAGCTTGTGTCTCTGTTATTCTGGGAAATAGAATGGGTCGTGCCGGTCGGCTGTTTTGTCGGATAAGCTGTCGTGGGGCGATGGAATGGGATATCGTAAACGGTGGTGACTGTTACACTCCGCGTCTCTTTTATGGTCACAAGGAGGCAGGACTGAACACTGTCAATGGTTTCTAGGATGAAGGAAGTTGGGCCACACAGTGGATGACAAGATGCTGGTGGCTGGGCCATGAAAACCAAGATTTACTAAAACTGGTGCAGCTGTGCATGATAGCCAATCAGCTTCTAACTTCAGCTTGTTCAATTAAGCTTTGGCATAAAACCTGGAAGCCGACTGGTTTCTATGCAGAGTTGCACCAGATTGTGCACTCTTCAGGTCTTAGTAAATAAACCCCTCTGTGCCCTGGCTACCTGCATCCTAGTGATCAACGAAAAAAAAACAGAGGAGGGGGTTAAAGCGGATCTCCACTCTAAAGTGGAGTCCCGCTGATCGGCACCCTCCCCCCTCTGGTGTCACATTTGACACATTTCAGGGGGGAGGGGGGTGCAGATACCTGTCTACAGACAGGTATCTGCACCCACTTCCGGCCCTACGATACGGGCAAAGGACGGGTTTTTTCTCCGCTTCCCGTCCGTCCCCCGTTGTATGCTGGGAACACTCGGCTCCCAGCACACAGCGGGAGCCAATCGGCGGGCGCAGCGCGACTCGCGCATGCGCCGTAGGGAACCGGGCAGTGAAGCCGGAGCGCTTCACTTCCTGGTTCCCTCACCGTGGATGGAGGGGGGAGCAGCAGGGTGACGAGCGATCGGCTCGTCATCTGCTGCGATCACCGCTGGACTCCAGGACAGGTAAGTGTCCTTATATTAAAAGTCAGCAGCTGCAGTATTTGTAGCTGCTGGCTTTTAATATATTTGTTTAGTGGCACATCTGCTTTAAGGAAACTGGATGGAAGCCATCTAGCCAATGTGCCCCCCCCTTCAGGCACACTTCATGGGCAACGTGTGGCAGCAACTGAGCTCAATGTTAGCAACACACACACCCACAAATTGGGCCTCTGTCTGGGGAGGAACAGAGAAACTGGAAAGCAAGAATAAAAAAAAGCAGTGAAGCTTTAGAGCAAGAACATGAGAACTTACTACATGTAGTCAAACTCCTTTCCTATTCTGGTCGGAACCATGTAGTCAATCTAGAAATAAGAGTTAGAAATAAAAAGTAAAGAACAATGTTCCAGAACAGATTCTTCACCAAGTACCATGTTACACAAGCAGCGTCGCTTACTTGTTTCGTCTCCTGCAGTCCGATCTTCGTGACATTGTTTAATTTCGACTTCCCAATAACGGTTTTATAATATTGAACCTGACCGGTAATATCGTCAACTTCTACGGAATAGTAATTGTTGTTGGTTATATTCAGTGTATTCTAAAAAGAAAAAAAAAAAAAAGCAATAAAGAAAAGAAAAGAAAAGAAGAGGGGAAATTAGTAATAGGGTAGATCAGTGGTTGTCAATCACTGGGCTGTGGCAGATTGCTGGCCAGCGGCCTCCTTCCTCTCAAGCTTCCCAGCTCACATAGTGTCCCCAACCTCCCATAACTTCCTGCAGTGCCCTGCAAGCCCTCACAGTGTCCACAGACCTACTGAGAGCCCTCAATCCCCCACCAGCCTGCTATAGAACTTCCATCCCCCCACTGCGCCCCAAGCTCTAAAAGGGTCCACAGTGCCTCCGAGCCTGCTGCAGAGTGTCCCACATTCCCTTTTCGAGCCTGTTGCAGAGTGTCCCACAGTGCCTCCGAGCCTGTTGCAGAGCCTCAAGTGCCCCCGAGCCTGACCCGAGCCTGCTGCAGAGCCTCAAGTGCCCCTCGAGCCTGCTGCAGAGCCTCAAGTGGCCCCCGAGCCTGCTGCAGAGCCTCAAGTGGCCCCCGAGCCTGCTGCAGAGCCTCAAGTGGCCCCCGAGCCTGCTGCAGAGCCTCAAGTGGCCCCCGAGCCTGCTGCAGAGCCTCAAGTGGCCCCCGAGCCTGCTGCAGAGCCTCAAGTGCCCCCGAGCCTGCTGCAGAGCCTCAAGTGCCCCCGAGCCTGCTGCAGAGCCTCAAGTGCCCCCCGAGCCTGCTGCAGAGCCTCAAGTGCCCCCCGAGCCTGCTGCAGAGCCTCAAGTGCCCCCGAGCCTGCTGCAGAGCCTCAAGTGCCCCCCGAGCCTGCTGCAGAGCCTCAAGTGCCCCCGAGCCTGCTGCAGAGCCTCAAGTGCCCCCCGAGCCTGCTGCAGAGCCTCAAGTGCCCCCCGAGCCTGCTGCAGAGCCTCAAGTGCCCCCCGAGCCTGCTGCAGAGCCTCAAGTGCCCCCCGAGCCTGCTGCAGAGCCTCAAGTGCCCCCGAGCCTGCTGCAGAGCCTCAAGTGGCCCCCGAGCCTGCTGCAGAGCCACAAGTGCCCCCGAGCCTGCTGCAGAGCCACAAGTGCCCCCCGAGCCTGCTGCAGAGCCTCAAGTGCCCCCGAGCCTGTTGTAGTGTCCCACAGTGCCTCCACACCTGTTGTACAGTGTCCCGCAGTCCCTCAGAGTCTGCTGCAGAGCCTATAGTGCCTCCAAGCTTATTGCAAAGTGTCCCATAGTGCCTCCAAGCCTGCTTTAAAGCCTTGAGTACCTCTGAGCCTGTTGCAAAGCCTCCTGCGCCCTATTATGCCCAAACTTCCAACAGTGTCTCTTAACCCCTGCAGTGCCCTCTAGTTCCCTGCAAAGCCTTCAGCTTTCTGGAGAAACTCCAGCCCCCTTCAGAAACCTTACCCCCTACAGGACTGCCAAGTCTGCTGCAGAGTCCCATAACCCCCCTCCAGAACCACCCCAACAGTGACACCGAGCCCTATCCAGAGACTTGCAGCATTAGAACACATATTTTGCATATATATATCTATTATGGGATTGCCTCCTGTTGGGTATTTCCGCCAATAAGCTGCTTCCCAAGTCCTGGAACACACGACTACTAGATCTGGCTATAGTAACCCCATTTAACCAGACAACACCAGTTTGGAGTACACCAGATATAGAACTGCTTTATTTTAGAAAAACACTGAATTTATACAGAAAACCATCAGATAAGGGCTACTCCCATTCTCAGACAATAGTCACCTTAGATAGTATTATCACAATAATGACCACCTTAGGGCCCCCCCCCCTCTCTCCCGCCGCTTACCAGAGCCGTCGGCAGCGGCGGAGGCGATAAGGTCCTGTCCCCTGCTCGGCTGGGATACGAGTGAGGGCAAGATGGCCCCCATCCATCTCCATAGCAGGGCGGAAGCAACGTCAAAACGTCACTTCCGCCCATGCTTCTTAAAGGGACATTTTCTTGTCGTAATTTTTTCAAATGACAATTTTTTTGTGAGGTCTTTTTGACCCCCAGATCTCATATTTATGAGGACCTGTCATGCTTTTTTCTATTACAAGGGATGTATACATTCCTTGTAATAGGATTAAAAGTGACTGCTTTTTTTTATTTATTTTTTTAAATAATTTTTTTAAAGTGCCCCGTCCCGACGAGCTCGCGCGCAGAAGCGAACGCATACGTGAGTAGCGCCCGCATATGAAAACGGTGTTCAAAGCACACAAGTAAGATATCACCGCGATCGTTAGAGCGAGGGCAATAATTCTAGCCCTAGACCTCCTCTGTAGCTCAAAAGATGCAACCTATAGAATTTTTTTAAACGTCGCCTATGGAGATTTTTAAGGGTAAAAGTTTGACGCCATTACACGAGCGGGCGCAATTTTGAAGCGCAACATGTTGGGTATCATTTTACTCAGCGTAACAATATCTTTCACAATATAAAAAAAAAATTGGGCTAACTTTACTGTGGTCTTTTTTTTTTATGAAAAAAAAGTGAATTTTTTCCAAAAAAAGTGCGCTTGTAAGACCGCTGCGCAAATACGGTGTGACACAAATTATTGCAATGACCGCCATTTTATTCTCTAGGCTGTTAGAAAAAAATATATATAATGTTTTGGGGTTTTAAGTAATTTTCTAGCAAAAAAAAAAAAATTTGTTTTAAATCTTGTAAACGCCAAATCTGAAAAACAGGCAAGGGCCTTAAAGGGGTTGTAAAGGTAAATGTTTTTTCACCCTAATGCATCCTATCCATTAAGGTGAAAAAACATCCGACGGTACCGCCCCCACCCCCGAACCCCTGTTTTACTTACCTGACCCCTCGAAAGTCCCGCGCGCGTCCACGTGATCCTCTTCGGTTCCAAGCCTGGCCGTTGATTGGCTAGGCTGGACGGATCGATAGCAGCGCAGCCATTGGCTGGCACTGCCGTCAATCACAGCGGATGACGCGGCGCGCCGGGGCCGAGTGATACAGTTGGCGGCTATGCCCGCCGCTGTATCACAGGAGCGCGTTCGCAAAAGCTTTCCACCATGCTCGCTCGTCGCATGAAAAAAAAAAAAAAAAAGTTTGCCTTTAGTGTTCCTTTAAGTGGTTAAGAAGACACTAAAACACAGAGTGCTCCAGGAAGTCCGTGAAATATTGCATGGAAAGTTTTGGAAGAATTTACCAGGCCTTGGTCTTAAGAAGGTTGAGAACCCCTGCCATAGATGAAGGTGCATAGGAAAGTTTTACTTCACTGACTTACCGTGATGTTGAGAAACACAGTATTAGTGGATTCTTCATAAGCCACATAGACGGCCTTGACACCAACGTACTCGATGTCGATGGAACGTGGGAAAAGGAAAAAGACTGCCAGGCCAGAAATCAGCAAACATAAAGTGACGGAAGCAAAAACATATTGTTTTCTGTTATGAGAAAAAAGAAAAAAAATTATCGCTGATTTAGCAAGTGACTTAAAAAAGAAAAACACACACACACATATACAACCAAAGTTACAGGATTGAACCTTACAAAGGAAAAAAAACTTCACTGAACCGTGTATGGACCTTGCTTTGTATACTGGTACAATGTTGGATCAGGAAGGGGCCATCCCCCCCAAACTGTCTCCACAAAGTTGGGAGCATGAAATTGTCCAAATTTAACATACTAGAAACTTCCAGAAGAATGGGAGGAATAAAGGTGTTGCCTGGAGTAATCTGAGGGCCCTGACCAATCCCCAACAGAGTGGTTCCCGCCCACCGCACGTCATATGACGTCTTTGACTTTGAGCGGTGATATCTGAATGATGGGTGCAGTTACAGGCATCAGATATCTTCTTTTTCAGCCAGCGATTCCCTTCACCATAAGAACAATCATATCGGCTGTTGAGCCGCTTGATTGTTCTTATGTGTGGCGATAGGCGACGTGTGTGTGCGTCCCGCCCCCCCCCCCCTCGCTGCCCTCTGGTGGTTCTCCGGGCTCACCGCTGCCATCTGCGAACCGGAGAAGGGATCCGCCGGCCCCGGATGCTAGCCATAGAGATTTCTGGTGGACCAGATGGACCATGACATCTCTATGATCGTTCGGAAACCGGGTGCGATAATATGACGCCACGCCTCTTCTTTCGAAAAAATGGTGCTGACATGGATGGGAAGCCGAGATCGTTTTTTTTTTATTTCAGGCTTCCCAGCCTAGAGGTGAGGACTTCAAGACCCCAGATCTCATTGTAAAGAGGACCTGTCATGCCATATTCCTATTACAAGGGATAAAAGTGATCAAAAAAATTAAAAAAAGGTCAAACTAGAAAATAAAATGAACACTAGATCTTTTTTTTTTCCCAAGTGCCCCTAACCCCGCGAGCTCACGCGCAGAAGCGAATGCATACGCAAGTCGCGCCCACATATGTAAATGACGATCAAATCACACATGTGAGGCATCGCTGCAAACGTTAAAGTGAGAGCAATAATTCTAGCCCTAGACCTCCTCTGTAACTGAAAACATGTAACCTGTAAAATGAAAATTAAGCGTCGCCTATGGGGATTTTTAAGTACTGAAGTTTGGTACCATTCTACGAGTGTACGCAATTTTGAAGTGTGACATGTTGGGTATCTATTTACTCTGCGTAACATTATCTTTCACAGTATGCAAAAACATTGGGCTAACTATGTATTCAGCAATGGTGGAAAAAAAATTGCGCTCATTCAGTGGGTATCAAGCAAGTAACTATAAGTGTTATACTACACAAAACAACATATGGAATAGAAAAAAGCTGCGCAAATAAAGTTGAAATTATATAAAAGTGACCTATATATAAAAAATAAACACATAAATGAGAGTGCTAAAATAATAATATGACACTCTCAGTAAAAAAAGAGAGAGGGGTAGATTCAGAAAAGAATTACGCCCGCGTATCCATAGATACGTCGCGTAATTTCAAAGATGCGCCGGCGTATCTACTTTCTGTATTCAGAAAGCTAGATACGCCGACATTAGCCTAAGATACGACTGGCATAAGTCTCTTACGCCGTCGTATCTTAGGGTGCATTCTGACGCTGGCCGCTAGGGGCGCTTCCGTTGTTGTCGGCGTAGAATATGCAAATTACATAGTTACGCCGATTCACAAAACGTACGTGCGCCCGGCGGTAGTTTTTTACGTCGTTTGCGTAAAGGCTTTTTCTGCGTAACGTTGCTCCTGCTATTAGGAGGCGCAGCCAATGTTAAGTATGGACGTCGTTCCCGCTTCGAAATTTGAATTATTTACGTCGTTTGCGTAACTCGTCCGTGAATAGGGATGGACGTCAATTACGTTCAGGTCGAAACCAATGACGTCCTTGCGACGTCATTTAGCGCAATGCACGTCGGGAAATTTTAGGGACGGCGCATGCGCAGTACATTCGGCGGGGGAACGCGCCTAATTTAAATGATCCACGCGCCCTACCCGGGCTTGCGCCGGAGGATTTACGCTACGCCGCCGCAACTTTACAGGCAAGTGCTTTGTGAATCAAGCACTTGCCCGTAAAACTTGCGGCGGCGTAACGTAAATGAGATGCGTTACGCCGCCGCAGATCTACGTGAATCTGGCCCAGAGTGACTTTGTGAACATATAAAAAATGTATATGATGAACCAGTGACCGGTGAATTCACTTAAAGTCCAAAAATTGAATCAACACACATAAAGTGAATTCACCGGTCACTGGTTCATCATATACATTTTTTATATGTTCACAAAGTCACTCTCTCTTTTTTTACTGAGAGTGTCATATTATTATTTTAGCACTCTCATTTATGGGTTTATTTTTTATATATAGGTCACTTTTATATAAGCGCAGCTTTTTTCTATTCCATATGTATTCAGCAGTAAAAAAATTTATACGATTAGGGTATTAAGGGGAGACAGGAAATAAGGCGTTAATTAACCACTTGCTTACCGAGCCTGTTTTTCAGATTCGGTGTTTACGAGACGAAAACAGTTTTTTTTGCTAGAAAATTACTTAAAACCCCCAAACATTATATATATATTTTTTTCTAACACCCTAGAGAATAAAATGGCAGTCATTGCAATACTTTTTGTCACACCGTATTTGCGCAACGGTCTTACAAGCGCACTTTTTTTGAAAAAATAAAACACTTTTTTGAATTAAAAAATAAGACAACAATAAATTTTCCCCAATTTTTTTATATATTGTGAAAGATAATGTTACGCCGAGTAAAATGATACCCAACATGTCATGCTTAAAAATTGCGCCCGCTCGTGTCATGGCGTCAAACTTTTACCCTTAAAAATGTCGATAGGCGACGTTTAAAAAATTCTACAGGTTGCATTTTTTGAGCTACAGAGTGGCTAGAATTATTGCTCTCGCTCTAACGATCGCGGCAATACCTCACTTGTGTGGTTTGAACACCGTTTTCATATGCGGGCGCTACTCGCGTATGCGTTCGCTTCTGTGCACGAGCTAGTCAGGACGGGGCGTTTTAAAAAATTTTTTTTTTGTTTTCTTATTTATTTTTATTTCGTTTATAATTTTTTTACACTGAAATAAAAAAAAAATAATTTGATCACTTTTAATCCCTTGTAATAGAAAAAAGCATGACAGGTACTCTTAAATATGAGATCTGGGGTCAAAAAGACCTCAGATCTCATATTTAGACTAAAATGCAAGAAAAAAAAAAAATTTTGAAAATGTAATTTTTTCAAATGACAAAAAAAAAAAAATGTTTCTTTAAGAGGCTGGGCGGGACTGACGTTTTGACGTCACTTCCGCCCAGCAGAGCTATGGGGACGGGCGAAGGAGATTTTTCCTTCAGTCTCGTCCCCAGTCACACGGTCCCGATCGCCTCCGCCGCTACCGACGGCTCCGGTAAGCGGCGGAGGGAGGGGGGGGGGGGGCCCTCTCCTGCCACCGATAACGGCGATCTTGCGGCGAATCCGCCGCGGAGACCGCCATTATCATTTACAGGACCGCGCACACTAAAGATCGATACCTCGGTTGTAGCAGCAGCTGCTGCCATTCTCGAGAGATCCATCTTTAAAAACAGGACGTCTTTTGACTATGAGCCAGTAAGCAAGTGGTTAAGGGCTGATAAGGGTAAACTAAGGGTTTTGAAAGACATTACAAGAAAATAAAAAAACGTTTCTTCCTGTGCCAGGTTGCTGACATTATAACTCCTCCCTTTGATAATGATACTTCTGACAGGGAGTCACAGCCGGCTCCCACATCCAAGATGGCGGTGTTGGGGATCCAAAGCCCGGCAAAGGATTGGGTCCAATGCAGGCAGTGCTGGAGTCCTGGGTTGATGTTTACATTTTTAAAACAGGACCGAAGTTCCTCCTTTAAATGTGTATTAAAGTTTATTGTGCCCAGGGTTGGGTTTTAATTTGCTGATGCGTGTAAACAGCCCAAAATAGTTCCTGCAGAAGTCATCGTTTAACCCACTAGATGGAAACCGCAAAGCTGAACTTCCTGTAGAAGAGGTTCCTATAGTAAGAAGTATGGTGTGCAGAGATACTAGAAAGCAGAAACACAAAGTGATTGGACGGAGCAGAGACATTGCTGGAAACCACTGAAAATTCCTACCATGAGGCTCCATGTACACGGGACGTTTTTACAACCTCTCCTGGACAATTTAACTTGACAGATAGTAGTTTTGCCGTGTTTACATGCCGCGTTTGCGTTAAAAAACAATATATATATATATATTTTTAAAATGGCCAAAAACGCCTATAAATGAAACGTGGGTTACCACGTTTAGCGTCTGAACAAATTTTTTTGCCTTAAAAAAAAAAAAAAAGGCCTAAAAACGCAACTGCCTAAAAACGACAGTAAACGACCCTGTGTACATGTACACATAGGATAACATTCCGTTTAGCAGCAGCAGTGTACATGGGGCCTTAGATGGAAAAATTTAACTACCTAGAAATATTAACCACTTGCCAACCGCCACACGCCTATTTACGTCGACAGAATGGCACGGGCAGGCAGATTGGCGTACAGGTACGGTCATTTGAATGTGCCGCCCAGCGGGTATGCGTGCCTCTAGAGTGCGGCCGCGGGACCTCGATGTTTCCGGGAGTCCCGCAATTGCGGTCGGCAAGAGCAGAACAGGGATTCCCCTATTCTGCCTAGTGACACTGCCACTGATGACCGTTCCCTGTGATCAGGAACGGTCATCAGTGACGTTTCACGTGTAGCCACGCCCCCTAACAGTAAGAATCACTTTCTAGGGAACACGTAACCCCTGCAGCGCCACCTAGTGGTTAACCCCTTTACTGCCAGTGTAATTTTTCAGTAATCAGTGCATTTTTATAGCACTGTTCGCTGTAAAAAGGACAATGGTCCCAAAATGGTGTCAAAAGTGTCCGATGTGTCCGCCATAATCTCACGGTAAAAATCACTGATCGCCGCCATAACTAGTAAAAAAATTAATTATTAATAAAAAAAGCCATAACACAGTCCCCTATTTTGCTATAACTTTTGCGCAAATCAATCAATAAACGCTTATCGCGATTTAGAAGAATACGTATCGGCCTAAACTGTGGAAAACATTTTTTTTGTATTTTTGGGGGATATAATAGCAAAGTATAAAGTAAAAAATATTGTTTTGTTTATAGCGCAAAAAAATAAAAACCGCAGAGGTGATCAAATACCACCAAAATAAAGCTCTATTTGTGGGGGGAAAAGGATGTCAATTTTGTTTGGGAGCCACGTCGCACAATTGTCAGTTAAAGCGATTGCAGTGCCGAATCGCAAAAAGTGGCCCGATCTTTAACCACCAAAATGGTCCGGGGCTTAAGCGGTTAAAGTGTATTTCTGGACCTTTAAAAAAAAAAATTAAAAAAAAGCTCTAGAGCTCTGCAATATTCATTTATTTGCATTATAGGTATTTATAGAGCCGACAATTTATCCAGTGCTTTACATTCTGTACATTAACATCAGTCTCTGTCCTTACATACTAGGGCCAATTTAGACAGAAGCCAATTACCTACTAGCATGCTGGCGGAAAACAGGAAAGCACAGAGGAAATCCCAGGGTACCCGGAATTCCACGCAAGCACAGGGAGGAAACCAGGGTACCCGGAGGAATTCTGTGCAAGCACAGGGAGGAAACCAGGGTACCCGGAGGGATTCTACACAAGGAAATCCAGGGTACGCGGAGGGATTCTACGCAAGGAAATCCAGGGTACGCGGAGGGATTCTACGCAAGGAAATCCAGGGTACGCGGAGGGATTCTACGCAAGGAAATCCAGGGTACGCGGAGGGATTCTACTCAAGGAAATCCAGGGTATGCGGAGGGATTCTACACAAGGAAATGCAGGGTACCCAGAGGGATTCTACACAAGCACAGAAAGAGCCCAGGGTACCCAGAGGGATTCTACACAAGGAAATCCAGGGTACCGGGAATTCCACGCAAGCACAGGGAGGAAACCATGGTACCCGGAGGGATTCTACGCAAGCACAGGCAAAGTCCAGGGTACCCAGAGGGATTCTACGCAAGGAGATCCAAGGTACGCAGAGGGATTCTACGCAAGGAAATCCAGGGTATGCGGAAGGGATTCCGTGCAAGCACAGGAAGAAAGCCAGGGTGCCCGGAAGGGATTCTTTGCAAGCACAGGGAGAAATCCAGGGCACCGGGAGGGATTCTACGCAAGGAAATCCAGGGTAGCGGGAGGGATTCTACGCAAGCATAGGGAGAAATCCAGGGCACCGGGAGGGATTCTACGCAAGCACAGGGAGAAATCCATGGTACCTGGAGGGATTCTACGCAAGCACAGGGAGAAATCCATGGTACCTGGAGGGATTCTACGCAAGCACAGGGAGAAATCCATGGTACCTGGAGGGATTCTACGCAAGCACAGGGAGAAATCCATGGTACCTGGAGGGATTCTACGCAAGCACAGGGAGAAATCCATGGTACCTGGAGGGATTCTACGCAAGCACAGGGAGAAATCCATGGTACCTGGAGGGATTCTACGCAAGCACTGGGAGAAATCCATGGTACCTGGAGGGATTCTACGCAAGCACAGGGAGAAATCCATGGTACCTGGAGGGATTCTACGCAAGCACAGGGAGAAATCCATGGTACCCGGAGGGATTCTACGCAAGCACAGGGAGAAATCCATGGTACCCGGAGGGATTCTACGCAAGCACAGGGAGAAATCCATGGTACCTGGAGGGATTCTACGCAAGCACAGGGAGAAATCCATGGTACCCGGAGGGATTCTACGCAAGCACAGGGAGAAATCCATGGTACCTGGAGGGATTCTACGCAAGCACAGGGAGAAATCCATGGTACCTGGAGGGATTCTACGCAAGCACAGGGAGAAATCCATGGTACCTGGAGGGATTCTACGCAAGCACAGGGAGAAATCCATGGTACCTGGAGGGATTCTACGCAAGCACAGGGAGAAATCCATGGTACCTGGAGGGATTCTACGCAAGCACAGGGAGAAATCCATGGTACCCGGAGGGATTCTACGCAAGCACAGGGAGAAATCCATGGTACCTGGAGGGATTCTACGCAAGCACAGGGAGAAATCCATGGTACCTGGAGGGATTCTACGCAAGCACAGGGAGAAATCCATGGTACCTGGAGGGATTCTACGCAAGCACAGGGAGAAATCCATGGTACCCGGAGGGATTCTACGCAAGCACAGGGAGAAATCCATGGTACCCGGAGGAATTCTACTCAAGCACAGGGAGAAATCCATGGTACCCGGAGGAATTCTATGCAAGCAAAGGGAGGAAACCAGGGTAACCGAAGGAATTCCACACCAGCACAGGGAGGAAACCAGGGTACCTGGAGGAAACCCACGCAAACACAGTGAGAAAACCAGAGTACCCAGGATAACTGGAGGAAATCCACACAGACACAGGGGGGAAACCAGGGAAGACATTAATGCAAGGGATGCAGACAACCAAGAGTAAATACATGCAAGCACATGAGGAAAACCAGGGAACCTGCAGAAAACCAAAGCAAGCACATGGAGAAAACCATTGATGAAATCCATGCAAGGAACCAGGATACTCGGAGGAAATCCATGCAAGCACATGGAGGAAACAAAGATACCCGGAGGAAATCCATGGATGCACAAGAAGGAAACCAGGGATGAAAACCATGCAAGGAACCCAGAAGAAAATCCACCGATGGACAGGAAGGGAAACCAAAGCAAACACAATGAGAAAACCAGGGATGAAATCAATGCTTGGAAACTGGATAACCCTGAGGAAATTCATGAATGCACAGGGAGGAAACCAATGCAAGCACAAAGAGAACAAGGAGGAAATCCACACAAGAAAATTGGCGTACCCGGAAGAAATGCACATGGAGGATTGCCAGGGTACCGTGGAAACCCTCACAAGCACATGGAGAAAAACAGAATACCAGGAAAAAAAGCCATGGTAGAACAAGGAGAATGCACAAACTCCATGCAGACTGTGTCCTGGTTGGGATTTAAACAGATGTTTGGAAAGTTCTGCCTCTGACTCAGCAGGGGTCATGCAGACCTCTGCAGAGAAACTACTGCTTCCAAAAAAAAAAGCAGCATGCTGGCAGAGGATAGGCTTCTCTGCTCAGGCTGTGGCTGTTTTAAGAAAAAAAAATAAAAAAACTGTAAGAATTTGCACACGCATTGTTTTAGAACACCTGGAAAAGTTTAATTGGGCTTCAAGGCTTCATACAAACTGGCCTTTGATTAGCACTCTTGCCTTGCACCTCTGGGGTTCTGGGTTCAATTTCCAAAAGAGACTCCATCTTTAGGTAATCTGTTTGGCTGGGTTTCCACTTCTCATATAAACACATTGTGGTGGGCTAATCAGCATCCAACAAAACTGGTCCCATTGCTACATCTGTAGGACTGTGGTGGGCCTAAGAGATTAGCAAAAATAGAGAAGAACTCAGAATTTTCTGAGTCTCTCCGATCTGCAGAGGATTGTGCAATCCGGGGGAATTGGGGATCAAGCATTGGATGGTTTTCAAAAACTCATCCTTATATTATATTTTACACTTCTTTGAATTCCGACTGATGTGAAAGGTGGTTGTACTCGGTTGAAGGACACAAATACACTAAAACTACATGTGGAGGTAATGATCAGCATCCTGCCTTTTCAAACTCCAAACTGATTTTTTAGATTGCTCCCAACTGGCTTTACTTACGTTCTTCTTGGACGTAGCCTCTGGTCGCTGTACGGGATCAAAGCCACCAGCTGATTTTCACGACCTATGGCAAAAGAAATGGTTAGAAAATGTAATAAAAGAAAACATTAAAGTGGAGTTCCACCCATAAATATAACATTACATCAGTAGTTTTAAAAAAAATGTCATTAGTCCTTTAAGAAATATTTTTTTTTTTTAGATGCCTTCAAAGTGTTGTTGCTAGGCGGAATAGTTAATCTTCCCACTTGCTGCACCTAGGTGCTTAATGCTTCCTAACCTACACCGCACAGACTCCTGGGAATGTAGTGGGTGTAACTTTCCAGGAGTCTGTGCACTCCCCAGTCTCGAAGAATCATGCGACTTGGACAGTAAAGGTGCTGAAACCTGATCTGAAACCTATTACACTGCTTGTGCAGCACTGAGCATGTGCGAGATCTGCAAGGCTGAAATCCAGGAAGTCATACAGTCTGGCTTCATGATGCCCACACTTAAGATGGCCCCAGTCAATTTCTATTTTCTAAAGTGTCTAAATGCTGTAACAACCTAACAAAACGGACCTTAGTTTACAGACTAACTTTACTAGAATACATTAAGCTTGTGTATTACAGGGGTATTTATATTTAAAAAGTGAAATTGTGGCCGGAACACCGCTTTAATAGAAAGGTAAGGCCAAGCCCATTTCAAGTTTAATTAAAATAAATCAGCACAAGGGAGGTTATTTACTAAACGTGTGATGTGTCCCATGTGCTGAAGGCTCCTGCTTTAGTAGAAAACTTCCTCCTCTGATCACCCCCCCACCCCAATAATCTTCCTGTCAAATGAATCAAGAGTGTCCCCAGCTATGGCTTCCCTATCCGCCTCCATTTATAGAAGCTGTACTATCGTTTCTATCAATGAAACCTGACCTATGAATGGAGGAGGGGCAGATGAATAAAAGGTTCACCTCCTCCCTTCATTGACCACATTTCAATCATAGAAGCTGTAGTACAACTTTGATGAATGGAGGAAAGGGCAGGCACAGTCGGCACTCTTCATGAAAACGTAGGTCCCTCGACTCTTAAAGCGGAGTTCCGGCCACACTTTCACTTTTTATATATAAATACCCCTGTAATACACAAGCTTAATGTATTCTAGTAAAGTTAGTCTGTAAACTAAGGTCCGTTTTGTTAGGTTGTTACAGCATTTAGACACGTTATAAAATAGAAATTGACGGGGGCCATCTTAAGTGTGGGCATCATGAAGCCAGACTGTATGACTTCCTGGATTTCAGCCTTGCAGATCTCGCACATGCTCAGTGCTGCACAAGCAATGTCAGATCAGGTTTCAGCACCTGTGCTGTCCAAGTCACAAGATTCTTTGAGACTGGGGAATGCACAGACTCCTGGAAAGTTACACCCACTACATTCCCAGGAGTCTGTGCGGTGTAGGTTAAGCACATAGGTGCAGGAAGAGGGAAGATTAACTATTCTGCCTAGCAACAACACTTTGAAGGCATCTAAAAAATAAAAATAAAAATTTGTAAAAGGACTAATGACATATTTTTAAAACTACTGATGTAATGTTATTTTTATGGGTGGAACTCCACTTTAATCTTCCAGGTCCCTTGACTCAGTTATTCTTCCATTGCGGCAGTGGTTAACCTGCCATATGCACTCATCAAGAGAGTGTTAACTGCGCACGCCCTTTCCGCCCCCCCCCCCCAACCTTCCATTCACTGAAGTTGTAATCCAGCTTCTATGAATAAAAGGTGATCTATAAATGGTGGAGGCAGACCTTTCATTCTTCCACCTGTCCTCCACTCATAGATGACGTTTCATTCATAGATGCTGTAGTACAACTTCTATGAATGGAGGAGGGGGACAGAAAGGGGGGGGGGTATAGTCGGCACTCTTGATGAGTGGATATGGTAGGTCCCTTGACTCGGTTAACCCCCGGTCACCATAATCTTGCAGTGTGGCCTGGGGTTACCAGAGTCAAGGGACCTGCCATATGCCCTCCACAAGATTGCCAACTATGCCCACCATTTCTGCCCCCCTCTTCTATTCACAGAAGTTGTACTACAGATTCTATGAATAAAACGTGATCTATGAGTGGAGGACAGGTGGAAGAATGAAAGGTCTGCCTCCACCATTTATAGATCACCTTTTATTCATAGAAGCTGGATTACAACTTCAGTGATCTGAGGAGGAAGATTTTAATTAGCGAAGGATCCTGCAGCACGTAGGACACATTGGATGGATAGTAAGCTGGGTCCCTTGTGCTGATTTTTTTTATTTCTTACTAAACGTAGGCTTTAACAAACCCATCTTATAAAACCACAATTGTTCATTGGTGTTAGTTATCGCACTGATCTCACATCTAAATGCTTTTGCTTTATTTTATTTCACCACAAGGCATCTGTTATCACATGCATTGTATAGGCAAACACACTTTAACAGGTTAGGCAGGACAGAGACAGATCAAAGGGCCCCAATTATATTGGATAAGAATTAATAATCTACTTGGTGTTTTTCTTTTTGGAGTGTTTGGAACCTGTGGGAGGGATAAACAGGAATCCTCTAGGTAAACTTTGATCTCAGTTTAGTTATGTCTGCATATCCTCGTTATCAGCAACCACATAGTACTGAGTCAACCTTTCTACAGGGAGGGGCCAGGAACCATCAACCAGCCAACCATTAGTGCTTGAAGGATTCCCAAGACAATGAGCCTGAAAAACACCCTGCGTTGTTACATTACAGCTCCACAGATTGCAAAATGTATACTAATGCATTAAATAAACAATGACTGACCATTCATGTTCCTGTTGAATAAGAAAT
The DNA here is from genome assembly GCF_905171775.1 of Rana temporaria. Taxonomy (NCBI): domain Eukaryota; kingdom Metazoa; phylum Chordata; class Amphibia; order Anura; family Ranidae; genus Rana; species Rana temporaria. The sequence goes on from NC_053493.1 coordinate 23,644,724, forward strand.
GTGCCACCAATTTAAGGAGCCTTCTCCCCACTGGCCACCAATGTAAGGAGCCTTCTCCCCACTGGCCACCAATGTAAGGAGCCTTCTCCCCACTGGCCACCAATGTATGGAGCCTTCTCCCCACTGGCCACCAATGTATGGAGCCTTCTCCCCACTGGCCACCAATGTATGGAGCCTTCTCCCCACTGGCCACCAATGTATGGAGCCTTCTCCCCACTGGCCACCAATGTAAGGAGCCTTCTCCCCACTGGCCACCAATGTATGGAGCCTTCTCCCCACTGGCCACCAATGTATGGAGCCTTCTCCCCACTGGCCACCAATGTATGGAGCCTTCTCCCCACTGGCCACCAATGTAAGGAGCCTTCTCCCCACTGGCCACCAATGTAAGGAGCCTTCTCCCCACCAATGTAAGGAGCCTTCTCCCCACTGGCCACCAATGTATGGAGCCTTCTCCCCACTGGCCACCAATGTATGGAGCCTTCTCCCCACTGGCCACCAATGTAAGGAGCCTTCTCCCCACTGGCCACCAAAGTAAGGAGCCTTCTCCCCACCAATGTAAGGAGCCTTCTCCCCACTGGCCACCAATGTATGGAGCCTTCTCCCCACTGGCCACCAATGTATGGAGCCTTCTCCCCACTGGCCACCAATGTAAGGAGCCTTCTCCCCACTGGCCACCAATGTAAGGAGCCTTCTCCCCACTGGCCACCAATGTAAGGAGCCTTCTCCCCACTGGCCACCAATGTAAGGAGCCTTCTCCCCACTGGCCACCAATGTAAGGAGCCTTCTCCCCACTGGCCACCAATGTAAGGAGCCTTCTCCCCACCAATGTAAGGAGCCTTCTCCCCACTGGCCACCAATGTAAGGAGCCTTCTCCCCACTGGCCACCAATGTAAGGAGCCTTCTCCCCACTGGCCACCAACATTCAGGAGCCTTCTCCCCACTGGCCACCAACATTTAGGAGCCTTCTTCCCACTGGCCACCAACATTTAGGAGCTTTCTCCCCACTGATCACCAATGTAAGGAACATTCTTCCCACAGGCCACCAATGTAAGGAGCATTCTTCCCACTGACCACCAATGTAAGGAGCCTTCTTCTCACTGGCCACCAATGTCAACCAAAAATCCAGAAAAACGAATAAAACAAATACTATAAATTAGGTTGCAGTACAGTGGAGTAAAAAAGTATTTGATCCCCAAGCAAAACATGACTTTGTACTTGGTGGAGAAACTCTTGTTGACAAGCACAGAGGTAAGACATTTCTTGTAGTTGGTGATCAGGTTTTCACACATCTCAGGAGAGATTTTGGTCCACTCTTCTTTACAGAGCTTCTCTAAAAATTTAAAGGGTCAATAAAGGAAAAAATAAGTTTCTTTAAAATAACAAACATGTCATACTTACCTCCACTGTGCAGTTCGTTTTGCACAGAGTGGCCCCGATCCACGTCTTCTGGGGTCCCTCGGCGGCTGTCTCTGGTCCTCCCCGCAAGAACTCATCACATTCATGCGAGAGAGCTTGCATGGTGAGGAGTCCTTGCGGGCACGCTCCCGTGATACAGCGAGCGGCCATAGCCGCTCACTGTATCACTCGGCCCCGCCCCTTGGCGCGCCATGTCACTGGATGTGATTGACACCAGGGCCAGCCAATGGCTGCGCTGCTCTCAATCCATCCGCTCTAGACAATCAGGGGCCAGGCTGAGCGGCGAAGAAGATCTCGGGACCGAGCGGGGTCAGGTAAGTAAAACAGGGGCTCGGGGGGGCGGGGCCCACATCATCAGATTTTTTTTCACCTTAATGCATAGAGATTGCATTAAGGTGACATTTTTTTTCCTTTACAACTCCTTTTCAAGTTTCCAAGAGACAGCCAAGAAACCTTACTTTCAGCTCCCTCAATAACTTTTCTATAGGATTAAGGTCTGGAGACTAGGCCACTCCATGACCTTAATGTGAGTCTTCTCGAGTCACCCCATCCTTGCCTTGGTGGTATGTCTTGGGTCATTGTCATGCTGGAAGACCCATCCATGACCCATCTTTAGTGTTCTGGATGAAAGAAGGTTCTCATCCAAGATTTTACAATACATGGACCCTCAATGCGGCAAAGTCAATCTGTACCTTTAGCAGAGAAACAGCCCCAAAGCATAATGGGCCGGATTCAAGAAGCAATTGCGCCTGTGTAACCATAGGTTACACAGCGCAATTGCTTACTTGCCCCGGTGTAACGAGTGCTCCTGATTCAGGAACCTCGTTACGCCGACTGCAGCCTAAGATCTGCGCGGCATAAGGCTCCTTATGCCCGCATATCTTAGGCTGCATTCTTGCGATGGCCGCTAGGTGGCGTTCACGTTGTGCTCAGTGTATAGTATGCAAATTGCATACTAACACCGATTCACAACGTTCCGCGAGCCCTGCCCAAGGCTGCCCCCTATTAGCAGGGGCAGCCCATGTTACGTATACCCGTCGTTCCCGCGTTGTGGAATTGAATTTTACATACTTTGCGTAAGTGAATCGTGAATGGCGCTGGACGCCATTCACGTTTACTTTGAAGCAAATGACGTCCTTGCGACGTCATTTGCCGCAATGCACGTCGGGAAAGTTTCCCGACGGAGCATGCGTGCTACGATCGGCGCGGGAACGCGCCCAATTTAAATTATTCCCGCCCCCTACGGGATCATTTAAATTGCGTGCTCTAGCATTTTGCCGGCGCGCCCGCGCAATTCACGGAGCTTCTGCTCCGTTAATCAAGGGCAGCAGAGCAAATTTGCGGGGGCGCAGGGCAAAAACGTTGCCCTGCGCCTCTGTAAATAATGGGCAATTCTACCTGAATCCGGCCCAGTGTTTCCACCTCCGTGCTTGACTGTAGGGATGGTGATCTTAGGGTCATAGTCAGCATTTGTCTTCCTCCAAACACAACGATTTGAGATAATGTCGCAGAGCTAAATTTTGGTCTCATCTGACAACAGCACTTTTTCCCAATCCTTCTCTGAATCATTTAGATGTTCATTGGCATGACTGTACATACATACGCCTTTGAGGAGAGGGACTCGCCATGTTTGGAGAAAGAAGAATGCTGACTATGACCCTAAGAACACCATCTCTACAGTCATACACAGAGGTGGAAACATTGGGCCAGATTCACGGTACAAGTACGCCGGCGTATCTACTGATATGCCGGCGTACTTTCAAATTTGCCGCGTCGTATCTTTAGTTTGAATCCTCAAACCAAGATACGACGGCTTTTGGCTTTGATCCGACAGGCGTACGGCTTCGTACGCCTTCGGATCGTAGGTGTAATACTTCGGCGCCCGCTGGGTGGAGTTTGCGTTGTTTTCCGCGTCGGGTATGCTAATTAGCTTTTTACGGCGATCCACAAACGTACGCGTGGCCGCCGCATTCTCTTACGTCGTCGCTAGTCGGCTTTTCCCGGTGTATAGTTAAAGCTACTGTTTAGTGGCGTATAGATAGACTTGACATGTTAAAGTATGGCCGTCGTTCCCCGCAACAAATTGAAATATTTTTTTTTTGGCGCAAGTCGTCAGTGAATAGGAAAAGACGTAACTCACGTCGACGTTCAAAAAATCACGTCGGTGCGACGTAATTTCGTGCAAAGCACGGCGGGAAATTTCAAAACGGAGCATGCGCAGCACGTTTCGGGGCGGGAACGCGCCTAATTTAAATGATCCACGCCCCATTTGAATTAGGCGGGCTTGTGCCGGAGGGATTTACGCTATGCCGCCGCAACTTTACAGGCAAGTACTTTGTGAATCAAGCACTTGCCCGTAAAACTTGCGGCGGTGTAACGTAAATGCGATACGTTACGCCGCCGCGGATCTATGTGAATTTGGCCCATTGTGCTTTGGGGCCGTTTCTCTGTTAAAGGTACAGACTGACTTTGCCGCATTGAGGGGCCAATGGATGGGGCCATGTATTGTAAAATATTGGATGAGAAACTTCTTCCCTCAGCCAGAACACTGAAGATGGGTCGTGGATGGGTCTTCCAGCATGACATGTACCCAAAACACACAGCCAAGGCAACAAAGGAGTGGTTTAAGAAAAAGCAAATTAAGGTCATGGAGTGGCCTAGCCAGTCTCCAGACCTTAATCCTATAGAAAATGTATGGAGGGAGCTGAAACTTCGAGGAGCTTTCTCCCCACTGGCCACCAATGTAAGGAACCTTCTCCCCACTGCCAAACAACAGCCAATAAACCTTAAGGATTTAGAGAAGATCTGTAAAGAAGAGTGGACAAAAATCCCTCCTGAGATGTGTGAAAACCTGATCACCAACTACAAGAAACGTCTGACCTCTGTGCTTCCCAACAAGGGTTTCTCCACCAAGTACCAAGTCATTATTTGCTTGGAGATCAAATACTTATTTTACTCACTGCAACCCAATTTATAACATTTGTATCGTGTGTTTTTTTCTGGATTTTCGGTTGAATTTCTGTCTCTAGTATATAAAATACACCTATGATAAAAATGATAGACCCATTTCTTTTGTAAATGGGCAAACTTACAAAATCTGCAGGGGATCAAATAATTATTTTTCCCCACTGTATGTATACTGTTTGGCCTCTGGACCCATGTAACCATTTCTGCCTTTTTTCTTTCCTAAATAAAATTCTTATTGAAACAAAAAGGGATAAAAAAAAAATTGCCAACATATTAAAAGCTTACTTATTAAAGCACAACTGACAAATGGCGGGGAGAGGCACGAGGTGATATTTAGGTCAGCTAAGCCTGCCAAATAGGCCGTCTATAGACATTGTGTTCTGGCAACAAGTCCGACTTACTGAGTTTACAACAGAATTAAAGTTCTGATTTTTGATTAACCCTTTTCAGACCAGAGATATCCAAATTTAATAATATTACAGAAAGCAATTTGCTCAAAAAAAGTGTATACAGTGAGACATGATACAAAACATAGCGTGAAATAGATTTTGGGTTTTCACACACTTTAACCTGACAAGGCTTCAATGATGTACATTTATAAAGCCGGTAAAGTCACATTCAAACATAAATCGCTATGCTGAATGCGTTTTAGTAAACAAGGAATGATATTCCTGCAGGAAAAACGGTTATTTGTACCCAATTGTCAGTGGGGACTGATGCCGTCTGCGACTGTCAGGATAGAGAGCTACCAGCTTTGCAAGGCGTCAGCTGGCGACTCTCAATTGAAGAATTAACGTATCCATGCTGTAGAACATTATACAGAATTTGGGTGAGAAGAGGTTAAAGTGGATTTTCTTTTTTGATGTCAATACGTAGAGAATAAGATTTCCTATCATCTGTGCCCAGTCTTGCCACACAGAGTTAATCCAGCTCTGAGCAATCCTCTTTTTATTGTTCAGGGGGGGGGGGGGGAAAGACTTCCAGATAAAAACCAAAGTCATTACTTGAGTGACAGGTTATTTACATATCTCGTGCACTGCTTGCAGACATGCACAGCTTCTGTAAAAAGTGCTCAATTCACATCCCCCTCCCCTCTTCCCTCCAGCTCTATGTATATTCTGATGGCTGTTGCATTTTCTCATGGCACTGAACTGTCACTCACCCCATATTTTGAAAACATTTAATCAAAACACAGGGGAGGGGATGTGAATTGTGCACTTTTTTTCAGAAGAAAGGACTTTGTTTTTTATCTGGAAGTCTGTTGTATTTCACTGAACAATAAAAGAGGATTGCTCAGAGCTGGATTAACTCTGTGTGGCAAGACTGGGCACAAATGATAGGAAATCTTATTCTCTGCATTGTGACATCCACTTTAAAGTGGAGGTCCACCCATAAATATAACATTACATCAGTAGTTTTAAAAAAAATGTCATTAGTCCTTTAAGAATTTTTTTTTTTTTTTTTAGATGCCTTCAAAGTGTTGTTGCTAGGCAGAATAGTTAATCTTCCCTCTTCCTGCACCTAGGTGCTTAACCTACACCGCTCAGACTCCAGGGAATGTAGTGGGTGTAACTTTCCAGGAGTCTGTGCACTCCCCAGTCTCGAAGAATCATGTGACTTGGACAGTACAGGTGCTGAAACCTGATCTTGTGCAGCACCAGGAAGTCAGTCTGGCTTCATGATGCCCACACTTAAGATGGTCCCAGTCAATTTCTATTTTATAAAGTGTCTAAATGCTGTAACAACCTAACAAAACGGATCTTAGTTTACAGACTAACTTTACTAGAATACATTAAGCTTGTGTATTACAGGGGTATTTATATTTAAAAAGTGAAATTGTGGCCGGAACTCCGCTTTAAAGCCTGAATGGGCAAAGCGACAGATTTTCTTTCTAAAGAAATACAAATTTGAGCTTTAAATAACAAGGAAGGTTCTGCTAATGAGTTCTCACCTCTGGGGATGCGTCCCGTCCCTTGGCACGTGGCGCAGGTCACGCTGTCTTTCCCTGTGAACTCCACATAGGGGAAATGGGACACGTCACCGTTCCTTCCTTCCTCATGGGCCTCCGAGTTCACGAGCGCGCTAGTGTCTTCTGATGGTGCGCCGCCTTCATTCAGAGCCTCCTTTCCACCGTGCGGCGGCATCTGAGAGTACGATTTTCCCATTACTCTTCCTAGAGGGCGGGAGAGGAGGAAACGTCTTCAAGTAAATCAACTATATTCAAATGTACAGAATGTCCGTGAATTTAAAAAAAATCTATTTGTTGTATAAGCAGCCTTTAAAAAAAGGTCTAATGCCATTCGTTTTTTTTTATCCCATCTAAGGCCCCTTTCACACTGCCGTGACTTGAAAGTCACACAATTTTGCTGCAGCGATTTCAGGGAATATAGAAAAACAAAGCTGCCCACATTAAATTAACACTGTTGAAATGAATTAGTCCATAAATAGAGATCTTCAGCATAAAACGATAAATATGGGTCCTCTATTGGATACACTCATGCAGCTACGCCACACCACCAAAGTGACAGGTAAACCATATATCTGAAGTGATCCCTCCACCGATAAATAAGGCCGCTTACCAGAGGGCAAGCAAACTGTGCGTTTGGCTATAACCCAGCCGCGGCCTTTAATTCACAGGATCCCAGGGGAGAACCCGCTCTTGGGAACTCTGTGTGTAACACTCTCCAAGATGCCCAATAATAGAATGAAAAAAGGGGTGCACCATAGCGTAATTCCGTTAGGTAAAATACATTTATTAAAAGTACAGGGGAAATATACTCACAAACATTGCAGTAAAATCAGCGTGTAATCAAGAAAATGCCGGCCGGCAAGTACAAGGAGCCCTTCCTCCTCAACGTGGTGACGTCACTGCGCGTCCTTCCAGCCGCGTTTCGTCATCAAAAAGACGTTCTCAAAAAGACATTCCCTACCCCCATTGAGAAAGTCTTTTTGATGACTAAACGCGTCTGGGAGGACGCGCAGTGACGTCACCACGTTGAGGAGGAAGGGCTCCTTGTACTTGCCGGCCGGCATTTTCTTGATTACACGCCGATTTTACTGCAATGTTTGTGAGTACATTTTCCCTGTACTTTTAATAAATGTATTTTACCTAACGGAATTACGCTATGGTGCACCCCTTTTTTCATTCTATTATTGGGCATCTCGGAGAGTGTTACACACCGAGTTCCCAAGAGCTGGTTCTCCCCTGGGATCCTGTGAATTAAAGGCCGCGGTTGGGTTATAGCCAAACGCACAGTTTGCTTGCCCTCTGGTAAGCGGCCTTATTGATCGGTGGAGGGATCACTTCAGATATATGGTTTACCTGTCACTTTGGTGGTGTGGCGTAGCTGCATGAGTGTATCCAATAGAGCAGTGGTCATCAACCCTGTCCTGCAGGGCCCACTAACAGGCCAGGTTTTATGTATTACCTTGGGGAAATGCAGTCTAGAATACTGCAATCACTGAGGAGCAAATGATATCAGCTGTGATGTATTTCAGTTATCTTGCAAACCTGGCCTGTTAAGTGGGCCCTGCAGGACAGGGTTGGTGACCACTGCAATAGAGGACCCATATTTATCGTTTTATGCTGAAGATCTCTATTTATGGACTAATTCATTTTAACAGTGTCTATATATGGACTATTTCATTTCAACAGTATTTATTTAATGTGGCGCAGCTTTGTTTTTTCTATGTTCTGTTTGTGTATCGCACGCTTGCTGCAGCCTCTCATTTTTTAGTTTAGAATTGTGGATTAGCGCAGTATTTTTTTGTTTTTTCTTTGATTTTATATATATATATATATATATATATATATATATATATATATATATATATATATATATATATATATATATATATATATATATATACATACACACACACACACATACATACACACACACACATAAATAAATATAATATATATATATTTTATTATTATTTCATTGTGTATACTGGGTATAGGGATCTGCTGCCCTTTAGTTCTCCATACTACTATCGATATTTTGCTGTGCTATACAACCTCAGATGTCACACGAATAATTAAAATTGCTCCATTCAGCGGTTTTGCTGCTATAAAAAAAAAATGAATTGCAGTCAGTGAAATCTGTCACAGTGAATCCACAGCATCTCCTTACATGAACACATTGGAGGACATGCTGGGGGGGGAGGTCATGCTACCGAACACAATGGTGATTCATTATAAAGAATGGGCTAGATTCAGGTATGTTGGCGTAATTTTGAGGCTGCGTAGCATATTGCATATACGCTACGCCGCCGTAAGTCAGAGAGGCAAGTGCTGTATTCACAAAGCACTTGCCTCCTAAGTTACGGCGGCGTAGCGTAAATGTGCCGGCCTAAGCGCGCCTAATTCAAATGTGGAACAGGGGGGCGTGTTTTATGTAAATGGATGGTGACCCGACGTGATTAAAGTTTTTCACGAACGGCGCATGCGCCGTCCGTGGACATATCCCAGTGTGCATTGCTCCAAAGTACGCCGCAAGGACGTATTGGTTTCGACGTGAACGTAAATTACGTCCAGCCCCATTCACGGACCACTTACGCAAACAACGTAAAATTTTCAAATTTCGACGCGGGAACGACGGCCATACTTAACATTGGCTAGGCCAGCTATTTGTTCGACTAACTTTACGCCGGAAAAAGCCTTACGTAAACGATGTAAAAAAATGCGCCGTGAGCACGTACATTTCTGAATCGGCGTATCTAGCTCATTTGCATATTCTACTTCGAACTCAACGGAAGCGCCACCTAGCGGCCTGCGTAAATATGCATCCTAAGATACGACGGCGTAGGAGATTTACGCCACTCGTATCTTAGCCTAATTTAAGCGTATCTGGTTTTCAGAATACGCTTAAATTTACGACGGTGTAAATTCAGAGTTACAACGGCGTATCTACTGATACGCCAATGTAACTGTACCTGAATCTAGCCCAATGTATAGAACATTTACTCCTGCTTCGGGATAAAAAGAGACCCTGTTTAACAAAAACCTTTCCATACATTTATGGGTCCTTGCCATGGCTGTGTATAATATATATATATATATATATATATATATATATATATATATATATATATATATATATATATGAATATAAAAAAAAAACGTAAATGTATTTTATTGGGATTTTATGTGGTAGACCAACACAAAGTGGCACATAATTGTGAGGTTTTTACAAATAAATATGTGAAAAGTGTGGGGGGTGCATTTGTATGGCGCCCCCTGGAGTCAATACTTTGTAGAACCTCCTTTCTCTGTAATTACAGCTGCAAGTCTTTTTGGGGGTGTCTCTACCAGATTTGCACATCTAGAGAGGGACATTTTTGCAAAATATCTCAAGTTCTGTCAGATTGGATGGAGAGCGTCTGTGATCAGCAATTTAAGTCTTGCCACAGATTCTCAATTGGATTTAGGTCTGGACTGTGACTGGACCATTCTAACACATGAACATGCTTTGATCTAAACCATTCCATTGTAGCTCTGGCTGTATGTTTAAGGTTGTTTTTCTGCTGGAAGGTGAACCTCCACCCCAGTCTCAAGTCTTTTGCAGAATCTAAACAGGGTTTCTTCTAAGATTGCCCTGTATTTGACTCCATCCATCTTCCCATCAACTCTGACCAGCTTCCCTGTCCCTGCTGAAGAAAACCATCCCCTCTACATGATGCTGCCACCACCATGTTTCACAGTGGGGATGGTGTGTTCAGGGTGATGTGCAGTGTTTTCTGCCATACATAGCGTTTTGCTTTTAGGCCAAAAAGTTACATTTTGGTCTCATCTGACCAGAGCACCTTCTTCCTCATGTTTGCTGTGTCCCCCACATGGCTTCTTGCAAACAGGACTTCTTATGACTTTCTATCACCAATGTCTTTCTTGTCACTCTTCCATAAAGGTCAGATTTGTGGAGAGACCACTAATAGTTGTCCTGTGGACAGATTCTCCCCCCTGAGCTGTGGATCTCTGCAGCTCCTCCAGAGTTACCATGGGCCTCTTCCAGACGACATCTAGTGCGGAAAAAAACCTCATCTAGGACCACTATAAAGGATTTTACATGCCGGATCTCCATTACTTATTATGTAAGTGGATGTTGTCACCTATTGCTAATTAAAGCTACTTTGTCCTTAACCTGGAGGCGCCTTTTCTTTTTCTCTTTACCATGGGCCTCTTGGCTGCTTCTCTGATGAATGCTCTCCTTGCCCGGCCTGGTCAGTTTAGGTGGACGGCCATGTCTTGGTAGGTTTGTAGTTGTACCATACTCTTTCTATTTTCAGATGATGGATTGAACAGAGCTCTGCGAGATGTTCAAGGCTTGGGATAATTGTTTTATAACCTATCCCGGCTTTAAAGGGGTTGTAAAGGTACAATTTGTTTTCCCTAAATAGCTTCCTTTACCTTAGTGCAGTCCTCCTTCACTTACCTCATCCTTCCATTTTGCTTTTAAATGTCCTTATTTCTTCTGAGAAATCCTCACTTCCTGTTCTTCTGTCTGTAACTCCACACAGTAATGCGAGGCTTTCTCCCTGGTGTGGAGTGTCGTGCTCGCCCCCTCCCTTGGACTACAGGAGAGTCAGGACGCTCTCTACATTGCAGATAAAGAAAGGAGCTGTGTGTTAGTGGGCGTCCTGACTCTCCTGTAGTTCAAGGGAGGGGGCGAGCACGACACTCCACACCAGGGAGAAAGCCTCGCATTACTGTGTGGAGTTACAGACAGAAGAACAGGAAGTGAGGATTTCTCAGAATAAATAAGGACATTTAAAAGCAAAATGGAAGGATACGGTAAGTGAAGGAGGACTGCACTAAGGTAAAGGAAGCTATTCAGGAAAACAAAAATTGTACCTTTACAACGCCTTTAATCTTCTCCACAACTTTATCCCTGACCTGTCTGGTGTGCTCCTTGGCCTACATGATGTTGTTTGTTCACCAAGGTTCTCTACCAAAAATCTGAGGACTTCACAGAACAGCTGTATTTCTACTGAGATTAAATTACACACAGGTGGACTCTATTTACTGAGGAAGTCAATTGTTTCATCTAGATTTTAGTTACCAGGCACCACGCTGGTTCCGGGCGCACTTTCGCTGACGTCATTCACGAGTCCAGCGTTCCACACTGGATCGACACAGCATGGCTGCTTCCTCCCTGGTTCTTTCCCCGCGGCTTCCCTCTGCTGGGCAGCTGGGACCCCTGACACCCTCCTGCAGATTGGAGCACGTTGGGACTCTAAGATGCTGCATTCCTCTCATCATACGATGAGCCGATTCTTTTCTTTCTTCTAGTAAGCGTTTTTAATCTCCTAGCTATTAATGTTAAAGCGGAGCTCCACCCTAAAGTGGAACTCCCGCTGATCGGAACCCTTCCCCCTCCGGTGTCACCTTTGACACCTTTCAGGGGGGAGGGGGTGCAGATACCTGTCCACACAGTCTCGAGCAGACTGCGGGCATTACGTCACCTCCCATCCCCCGTTGTGTTCTGGGAACACTCGGCTCCCAGTACACAGCGGGAGCCAATCGGCAGGCATAGCGCGACTTGCGCATGCGCCGTAAAGGAACCGGGCAGTGAAGCCGGAGCGCTTCACTTCCTGGTTCCCTCACCGAGGATGGCGGTAGGGGCAGCAGAGTGACGAGCGATCGCTCGTCCTCTGCTGCGGACGGCGCTGGACTCCAGGACAGGTAAGTGTCCTAATATAAAAAGTCAGCAGCTGCAGTATTTGTAGCTGCTGACTTAATTCGCACTGCGCAATGCCGCCAAACCATGTGCGTCTTTTAGGCATTGCGGTGCGGCTCAGGTGCGAATTCAAGCCCATTATCTTCTATGGGTACGCAGCTGATTCGCAGATGTGTTCAGTTCTCTTCAGGAATTTCTCTCATTCAGCTCAATACACTTCTCCCCCACTCTCCTCTCACCCGTAACTTCTCCCAGGTCTCCAAATTCGCATCTAAAATGTTGCTAATCTTCTGAACACTTCTCTTATCTCTCTGCAGAGATAAGAGAGCTGAAATTCGCACCGCACTAGTGTGATTCCGGCCTAAAGGTTTTTCTAGACTCAGGAGGCGCCTTTTTTTTATGTTTTTACCGTTTTAGAGTCCTTGCTTTCCTCTTGGATTGGTGTCTTGAACCTGCCGCCATAAACCTGTTTTTGCATTAACTGTCTCATTGGGAACACTTCCTGTTATCCAGAAGCGCCCTTCTTTTATCTCATCCGTATGGAAAATGATGTACACAATTGCCCCGCTCAGCGCTCTTGCTGCAAAAATAAAGAAATAATTGCCGTCATTGAAATCTGTCACAATGAATCCAGCGATTTGTAGCTCCAGAATTACCAGCTGCAGACTCTACTCGGGTTATCCAGTGCAGACGCCGGGGATAATGGTGCGTCAGCTATCTGTAGCGGTCTGGCCCATGACAGTGGCGGCTCTGCAGCCAGCAGCACATCGCTAGAAGAAATAATTAGAGAGATTTGCAGCCGCCGTAAGATTGCTGGGTGACGCGGCCCCCGGAGGGCGGCCTGTTCTGTGGAATGACAGCAGCTGTGTTTACAGGTTTCCTTGTTTTCACAATTGTTATGTGATCAGACATTGGAAGACATTGTAGGGAGGATTCCGGGGGATCCCATCACATAGATTGGATACAACATTCCAGTCTACTGTGCTGAAGACCCCAGAACATTCATTCCAATGACAATCTTCCCATAAGATAATATGTGCATTTAACCACTTGTCCACCGGGCCTATTTTGGCATTTCTCTCCTTCATGTAAAAATCACAATTTATTTGCTAGAAAATTAATCAGAACCCCCAAACATTATATATATTTTTTTTAGAAGACACCCTAGGGAATAAAATGGCGGTCATTGCAACTTTTTTCCTCTCTCACAGTATTTGCACAATAATTTTTCAAACGCCTTTTTTTGGGGGAAAAAAAAAACGGTTTCATGAATTAAAAAAAATAACAAAACAGTAAAGTTAGCCCAATTTTTTAGTATATTGTGAAAGATGATGTTACGCCGAGTAAATAGATACCTAACATGTCACGCTTTAAAATTGCGCACACTCATGGAATGGCGCCAAACTTCGGTACTTAAAGCGGGGGTTCACCCGAACATACAACTTTTTACCCTTAGATTCCTGCTCATTTAGTCAAGGGGAATCGGCTGTTTTTTTTTTAAATCGAAGCTGTACTTACCATTTTAGAGAGCGATTTTCTCCGCCACTTCCGGGTATGGGCTGCGGGACTGGGCGTTCCTTCTTGATTGACAGTCTTCCGACAGGCTTCCGACGGTCGCATCCATCGCGTCACGATTTTCCGAAAGTAGCCGAACGCCGGTGCGCAGGCGCAGTATAGAGCCGCACCGACGTTCGGCTTCTTTCGGCTACTCGTGACGCGATGGATGCGACCGTCGGAAGCCTGTCAATCAAGAAGGAACGCCCAGTCTTATACCCGGAAGCGGCGGAGAAGATCGCTCTCTACAACGGTAAGTATTGCTCGGATTTTAAAACAACTAGCCGATTCCCCTAGACTAAATGAGCATCCATCTAATGGTAAAAATACATTTATGGGTGAACTCCCGCTTTAAAAATCTCCATAGGTGACGCTTTAACATTTTTTACAGGTTACTATTTTCAAGTTACAGAGGAGGTCTAGTGCTAGAATTGTTGCACACGCTCTAACGCAACGGCGAAGACGATATCTCACATGTGGCGTTTGAACGGCGTTTACATATGTGGGCGGGACCTGCATGCGTGTTCGCTTCTGCGCGCGAGATAACGGGGACAGGGGCGTTTTGAAAAAATAAATAAAAAAATGTAATTTTATTTTACTTAATTTTTTTGTATTTTTACACTTTTTTTTTACATTTTTTTTTTTGATCACTTTTATTTCCTATTACAATGTAAACATCCCTTGTAATAGGAATCAGTGTGACAGGTCCTCTTTATGGAGAGATGTGGGGTCAATAAGTCCCCACATCTCTCCTCCAGGCTTACAAAGATGAAATCGGTGAAAAAAAAATTCACCGATCACATGCTGACAGCCGCGATTGCGGCTTTGTTTACTTCCGGGTACCGGGCGTTGCGCCCGGGCCTCCGACATTCACAGACATGACTAGGCATGATGGGAATTGTAGTTCCTGAACAACTGGAGGGCCGTAGTTTAAAGACCCCTGTTCTAGTTCCATCCCATAGTGCCCCCCCAAGCTCCCATTGTGGGCCACATTCCCCTTTAACTTTCTACAAAGCCCCCAGACCCCATATCCTCTCACAGGGCGCCTAGCTAAGAGTAGCAAGACTAAAGCCTTTTCTTACAAAGAAAAACACCCAAGCCTGGATACATTTTGCAAAAAACACATCTGAAGTCTCCCAAATGTATGCAGGAAAATGTTATGGTCTGATGAAACCAAGGTTGAACTTTTTGGTTATTCCAAAAGATGTTTGCCACAAAAACATCACTGCACAATCACATCACCAAAAGAACACCATACACACTGTGAAGCATGGTGGTGGCAGCATCAAACTTTGGGGCTGTTTTTCTTCAGCTGGAACAGCTTTACAGGACAGAAACCTGACATTTTAACAGAGTTGTGTAGAATTTTTATGAGAGAGAGAGAGAAAGATGTAATATATTTCTCTATGTATACACACACATATATAGGCCATTTTTTGCGATACGGCACTGCATCGCTTTAACTGACAATTGCGCGGTCGTGCGGCTCTGTAC